>NC_079203.1:14531871-14764371 GCF_026745355.1 Beta vulgaris subsp. vulgaris
GTCATCATGGTCTTCTTCCTCTTCCTCATCATCATCGTAGTCTTCTTCCTCTTCCTCTTCTTCTTCCTCTTCCTCTTCCTCTTCCTCTTCGTCTTCCTCTTCCTCCAATCCTTCTTCTTTTTGTTCATTAAGGATTTCATACTCAAGTGAATCCCAACACAAATCATCATCACCATCATCTTACCTAACTTCCGAAAGTAATGGAGGGTTTTTAGTGGTCATTTCTTAAAATGCCATTTCATCTAAAGGAGCATCGATAGTACCTCTAGGCTTAATGTTAAAGACATAAAACCATGGATTTCTTTCCTTTCTAGTAGTACGAGTAGGTGCAACATACACTAAGCCAATACAAATGGATCATACTTTGGATAACTTCTTGTATGATTAGCCTCTACATCATGCATCCTAGTGCCTTGTCCAGGATCATACCATGCACATTTGAACAAGATTGTCTTATAGCTGCTCTTAGCCCCAATATAAACAAATTCTATAATCTCTTCAAGAACCCCAAAGTTAATCATTTCCTTCAACACCTTTCACACAAACACCATAGTTCGCGGTTGATTTATTTTTACCAAAGTTGAAAGTATGAAAATGAAACCCATTAATGTAAAATCTATTGAATTTATGGACCCTTGTCGACGGACCAAGTGCTAAAGAATGAATAATATCGTCATTTACACCAATATCCAGAACCTATATAAATCAAAAAATAGTTAAATGTTCACTCATTATCAATCAAGAGTTCATTTTAAATCGTTACCTAAGTACGATACTTACATGTCCTTTGAACCAACTTGGAAAGTAATGATCATAATTAGTCCAAACATCTTTCGCATTTAAGCAGCCATATGTTCTTATCACATGTTTTTCAAATAGACTGTAAATAATAGTATATGAGTTATATATAGTTACATACTAATATCATTAATAAAGTTTTGGAATCTGAACAATTAAAAGATCATACCGCTCAAAATCTCCGAGGACCTCACAATTACCAAGGATATACTCTGGCCAATATCATAATCCTTATCATCAAGATATACTAATTGACCTTAAATTGTATGCGCTATAACCATCGTTACAAGTGAAAATCTCTAGTAGTTTTGAATCCTTTGGCTCCTCATCATCTCTAGGATTTAATCCTAAATTGCTCACTCTTGTGCGAATATGTCCCTCAAAATAATGGGAGCAAAAGTTGGAAATCTCCTCCGTGAGGTATGCATTACAAATAGAAGCTTCAACTCGTGCTTTGTTACCAACCTTTTGCTTTAGGTGGTACAAAAACCTAAAATAATGTTTTCAATTATCATTATTAATCAATTATCTTAATGAATTACAAAATAACAAAAATAATAATAATTGTTTTTACATTTCAAAAGGGTACATCCACCTATATTGAACTGGTCCACCAACTCTGGCCTCATAAGGTAAATGAACAGGAAGATGTTCCATATAATTAAATAAACTTGGCAGGAATATCTGTTCCAGTTTGCAAAGTATCTCCGCTATATTATTCTCTAATCGATTAATGTCCGTTAATTGCAAAGAAGTTGAACAAATATCTGTGAAAAATTGGCTAAGCTTAGTCAGGGCATTCCACACATTTGGAGGCAACAAATCTTTGAATGCAACAGGAAGCAATCGTTGCATACAAACATGGCAGTCATGACTCTTCAAACTAAATAACTTGTACTCCTTGGTATCAACACATCTACCTAAGTCAGATGCATTAGAGTCTGGAAGTTTTAAGCTTAGCAATCACTCACACAAAGCCTTTCTCTTCTCCATAGACAAAACAAATGGAGCAGTTGGCATACTAGTTGAATCTTCTCGAACTTCCAACTTTCGTTGTTTACAAAAAAGTTCCAAGTCTTTCCTTGGTTTCATGTTGTCTTTAGTTTTCCCCTTAACATCCATGACTGTATGAGAAACATTACCAAACACATTTTTTTCAATGTGCATGACATCAAGGTTATGGCGAATCATAAGCTTGATCCAGTATGGTAATTACCAAAAAGTATTTGCGTAGGGGTTCAATCCTTTGAGTTTTCCCCTAGTTCCACATAAACCTTCAAATCATCCAGGTTTTGGCAATTGCGAAACACTTTCCCAAATTTCTTCTCCACTCAATCTCAGTGGAGGGGAAGAATTGTCAACTCTGTTTCTAAAGAATGCACTCTTACTTCGACGGAAAGGATGATCTTGTGGTAAGCATTGACGATGACTATCGAACCATGGCTACTTTCCACCATTTTTTAGAGTGAAGACCTTAGTATTATCCATGCAATATGGGCATGCTAACTTACCAGCAGTAGTCCATCCCGATAGCATGCCATAAGCCGGAAAGTCACAAATAGTCCAAAGCAAAGCAGCTTTCATTTAAAAATTTTGCTTTTGTGACAAGTCATAAGTCGGTACCCCTACCTCCCATAAAAGCTTCAATTCTTCAATGAGAGGTTGCAAGAAAACATCCAGATTCCCCTTAAGATTCTTTGGACCTAGAATAATCAAGCATAGGAACACGAATGGTTTCTTCATGCTTAATCGAGGTGGCAAGTTATAAGAGTTAACATGACTGGGCAACAGGAATATTGTTTACCGGATTTTCCAAATGGAGAAAACCCATCACTGCAAAGACCAAGTCTAACATTTCGTGATTCCTTGCCAAAATCAGAAAAGGTTTCATCAAAATTCTTTCGTGCCTCGCCATCACAAGGATGGGACATAACGTCCTTCTTTCGTGGATTCTCTGCATGCCATCTCATTTGCTTAGCCATTGACTTTGTTGCATATAGTCTTTGGAACCTTGGAGTAATGGGTAAGTAAAAAAGAACTTTTTTTGGACTACTTTTTTCATTTACTCTTATATCGATTTGCTTTACAAATAAGACATTCATCATGATCCTTATGCTCCTTATGCTCCTTACAGAATAACATGAATCCATTAGGACATGTATCAATCCTATAGCGAGGAAGTTCAAGTCCATCAAGCAACTTTCGAGTCCTACGAAAGGTGTCTGTCATATTGTTCACATCTGGACAAATATCCTTAACTAAGGATGCAACACTATCGATGGCTTTATGCGGAATGTTGTATTAACGTTTCAAGTTAGTTATCCTTGCGGCAACAGAAAGCAAAGACAATTTGCAACCATTATATTGTACAAAGGTCGATCAGCAGCTTTCAACATGTCAAAAAACTTCTTCAACTCAGGAAGAGGTTCTTCTTCAACCTGAGTTGATGCACCTGAAGCATACTCGGGTCCAAATGCATCCATATTCATGTTTTTATAAGGGTTAGATGTCTCCCCAACCCCAATAAACCTACTTGGTGTTTCATTGTCAAGGTCATCTTCCCCATGAAAATTCCAATTATGGTAATTTGGTCAGAACCCATTTTTGTAAAGATGCAATTTGACAACATCTGGAGCATGATACGGAACATTTCGACACTTTGCGCAAGGACAGTTCAAACAACCATCAATCATGACATTATCTTGATTACAAACCAACTCTATGAACTCGTCAACTTCTCTAGCATAATATGAACTAAGGAATTTTCCATTAAGTCTTTCATACATCCATCCACGGTCTATTATGAGGGTTTCCTTCATCCTACTACAAACAACACTCCCAATCAACAACCTAATCAACCACAAACAATAACCTAAGCAGCACCCAAACAGCACCCCAAAGCAGCCCCAACAGCACCCCCAAACAATAGTCTAAGCAACCCCAAACAGCAACCTAAGCATCCCCAAACAGCACCCCAAAGCAGCCCCAACAGGACCCCCAAACAGCAACCCAAGCAGCCCCAAATAACACCCTAAAGCAGCCCCAACAGCACCCAAACAGCTCGAAATAGCACCCCAAATAGCTCCAATAGCACCGAAAACAACCCCAAACAACACCTCTACCAGCCCCAAACCAGTCTCCAATTACAGCCAAAAATAGCAGCAAAGTATCCCTGAAACAACACCAAAACTGCCCCTAAAACAACACAAAAACCTCCCCAAACCACACCAAAACCTTGCAATAAACTGCAGCAAAACACTCCCAAATAAAGTAATAAAACATCCCTACAAAAGCAGCGAATTACCTATAATAAAATCAACAAATATACCCCTAAATATCCTTCTAAACAAGACAAGTAAACACCAAATGCTAGGCTCACATAATGTTATGAACTTTGGGGGAACATGAAGACCAAAAACCCTTAATTTCATTATACTTTAAATTGTACATCAATTATGCAATTACAAACTTATACAACAATTGACACCTAAAATTGGGAAAGCTACAAGCATAACATTCGAGAAAAATTAAAAAAACCACCTAATTATAAACACATAACATATAAGAGAAAAGGAAAAATAAAAAAAATGAGAAAACTCACCAATACGAGATGTCGGCGTCCCTTGCCGGAGCTTCCCTATCATCATACAAGTTGTCGTGTCGTGTTTGCCGGAGCTTCCTGATCTTTGCACTCTAGGGTTTGAGCAAGAAAGACATGGATGATTTTTTTGGAAACTAACGAAGCAGTAAGGGCTTTTGGAAATGTGTGCTTTTTCTAGATGTTCCTTCTTTTAATTTAGGATAATGTAAAATAAATTAGAAATGCAGCTTATATTTTTGTCTCCACGTTAGAGACGAAAATTGACAATCCGATTCTAAATTATATTTCATCTTTTTGCCACAATGTTTGGATAAATTGGCAAAACAAATTAGATACGGATTGTAAATTCCGTCTCTAATTTAGAGACGGATTGTAAATTCCGTCTCTAATTTAGAGACAAAATCAAAATTTCGTCTCTAATTTAGAGACAGGTTGAAAATTTCGTCTCTAATTTAGAGACGGATTGTAATTATCCGTCTCTAAATTCTTTTAGCAACGGATTGTAAAATTTTCGTTTCTATTTTAGAAACGGATACGTGTCCGTCTCTAACATTCCATCGCTATATACACTTTTTTTTTTAGTGGATTAGCCTCGACAACTTCGTCAAAATCCAGTACAATCTTCCCATCCTTTGCAAGTTGCATGATTCTCTCCTTGAGCGTTATACACTTTTCTATAGGATGACTAATCAATATGTGATACCGACATTAGTTAATATCAAAAGTCCTACCGGCCTCTGCCGGAAGCTTAGTGTTTATGCTAAAATTTATCGCTTACGACGAAATTAAAGTTTGGGACGATTTAACTAGATTATGTTTAAAACAAAGCAATAAACGAATGCAATGGGGATCAAAGGGGATGAACACACAAAAATGGTGACGCGGAATACCCCAATGAAGATGGGTAAAAACCGCGGGTGGATGGAGATCCACCAATCTACTATGGATCACTGCCTTTCTTAGTGAGCGACATTCGTTACAGAAGTATTTTTCTCTTTAGTTTGCTTACACAATATTACGTGATCCTTGACTAATGATCCTCCTCACTCTTTTGTATGCCTTTTTTCCCTCCTGGCTTTTTTCTCAGCGAATACATAATAAATTCCCTAATTATTACATTAACTTTGATCCTTCAATCTTGGGAGATCTTTCTCATTTATGCTCCAACGTCTCAAGCCACGCTCCTCAACGGCTGATTTTATGCCTCATTATGCTCCTTCCTTATTTATTAAAACCGTTACTGCTTAATACTTAGTTCCAACCTTGCGTTCTCTGCTGTGTCTTCGAGTCATAGTCACTACGTCACTATGTCAGATGGCATCATGTCATTGCGTCATTATGCCGTCGCGTCAATGTCATCCTGTCAAAAAATTCAGCCATAACAGTTTTCCCCCAATTGTTGAATCGGGGTGACACAAAATCCATGAAACAATTGTTAAAAGAAATCAATAAATCAAATGAAATTTCTTCTAAGTTACCAAGATATCAAAAATTACAATAAGAATCTCGCTTTTGTCAATTATAGAAAAAATTCTCCAAATAAACACAAGGAAGGAAGGAAAATCCTTTTAGGCGGTTATAATAGGTAGCCCAATGGTCTCAGAGCATAAAAGGTATTTTTTTTTTAATAGTCGTCTTGATTCTAACCGTTGGCACAATGTCATGATTGCTCTTGATGACATAAATAACTTGGGCGGTTAAGGATTCTAACTTTTACTCCAACTTCATCAAATCTTTCTCTCTCCTTAAGTAAGATAGTTTCCTTAACTTCCATTATTCTCTCCGCCGAAAATCGATCACTCACCAGGTAATCTCGCACTTTCCGTTCGTTATTTCCTTTAATTCGTGCTATTTTCCTTTCTTCTCCTACTGCTCTCATGGCGCCTAGCAGACGTAGCATTAGGACTTTTGTGAAAAATCTAGAAAAATCGAGAGGGAAAGAGAAGGTTGTGGAACAGAGGAGTGAAAATGAAGACGAATTGTCTACTATGTCAGAGGAGGACATGTTTAGGTTTTTAGATTTAGGGAATTTGCCCGAAAGTACTGTCATTAGGAATGCTGAGTCTGACGAACTACCTGAGTAATGTCCCCCTAAATGGGTGGTGCTCTACGAGTACCCTTTCAAAATAGGCCTGAGACTTCCCTTCACCCCCCTAGCAAGGGACCTGATGTAAATTTACCAGATCAGCCCTAGGCAAATTATGCCTCAAGTCTGGCGGATTCTGAGCGTCATCGACAGGGTGACGGCGTCATGGGAACAAGCCTTCACTCTCTACGACCTACTGTTCCATTATGAAATTAAGGTCAAGGCAAAAAATAGAATAACCCTACATGCAAAGGTGAGGTTAGAACCTCTGGTCGGGGGAATCCAGTCAAATGACAGAGGTTGGAAAAACCAATTTGTATTTGTGAAGAGGTTATCGCTAGGGGAAGCTGGGGTGTCTTTGGTTAGCGGCTGGAATACCGTAGGTGTGTTTGCTTTCAATCTTTTTATGTTCACGCCATGTCGTTAACACTACTCTTACATCGTTTCTACTGCTGGTCTTAACCCTAAACTACTGTCGCATCGCTTACAAGTCTCAGAGTCTTTGTGACAATTTTTGAATGTACCAGAAGAAGACAGACAGTTCAGAAGAATTCTATTTGCTGCTCAAGACAGTTGTTCATCAATGGCATCTGGTTAGTCTATCTATTCTCTCTGATTTTTTTTATTTTTGGGTAGGACGTTACCAGGAAGGGTTTCACACTAATGACTCAAACACTACTGGACAGGTTCATCTCAATCGCGCCCTAGGGGGAGTCTGGACGGGCAAGCATTAGCTGAGATGCTACACAAACGCAAGAGGGAGGCCTCTGCTGACGCTGCGTCCTTGTCGACAGCGTCGACAAAGAAAGACACTGCGGTCGTCCATTTGGACGACGAGCATGTCGTCGCGTCTAAGACGCGTAGAACTGACTTCCTGGCCCCTCCGGACAAGAGCGGGCCTTCTTACAGTGTGACCGTCCCTAACGACTTCATGTCGTTAGAGAGCTCCATATGGCCTGAGGCTGATAGGTTCCTTTTTCCAGCGCTATGGAAAGTATCAAGGACTATACTCTTCCCTGCATGATGTCGGATGGACTAGAGCTCCTATTCCAAGTATAGACACTTGTTTTACTTTTGAGACACTATGTTATTATGACAATGACTTACGACTTTTCAAATGACACGCATCATGTCTTTTCTATGCAGTCTTCTCAACATCTCCTAATGGCTAAGAGGGAAATCTCATCTCTGCTGAAATTTCATCTGACCATGAAGCAGAGAATGGAGAAGGCTGAATTGGACGCGAAGTCCAAAGGCGCTGAAGTGGAGTCTTGCAAGAAGGCTATGGAGATATGGGAAAAACCCGGAAGGAGAATGGAGAGGAGCTGGAAGTGATTAAGCTGGAAGAATCTTCGCGTCGGGAGATCGCGACTCTCCAGGCGAGCGTTGACGCACAGAAGAATGAGCTGGATCTTCTTGAGGCTAAAGTGACGACTAGGGTCAGGGCTAAGCTAATGTACCAGTTCCTAATGAAAAAGATGGCGTCGTGGGCGCCATAAAAGGACATTGACCTGTTCCTCCAGTACATGGGGTCAATGAAGGATCTGATGGACGAAGAAGACTTGGCTGAGACGGATTCTTCATCAAAAGTTGATGAAAAGCCCCGTCCTATAGGGTTCATAGCGTCAGATGTCCACCTGACCCTGAGACTGAAAAGGAAGTTCCAGCCTATGCCTTGCCAGCTGTAGCGTCAGAGGAGAAGGAAGCTGAGGAGGCCCCTGACATTTAACTTTTAATCATTTTATATTACGCCCCTTTCACTTGAACTTTTAATCAAACTTTATTCTTGGTCACTCAAGGGAGTGACTCTTTGTATTGTACTTTTGGGTCACCTACGGGGGAAACGATAACTTTTATCGTTTGAACTTTTGGGTCACCTATGTGGGTGACCATTACTTTGATACTTTTGAATTTTAACAAAGTTAATCTTATGTCCTTACTTTGTGCCATATGGATGTGTCTCAGTTGTTATTCTGACGTTTCTAGAGGATGGTCTGGCGCTTAGTAAGCCATCTTTGGTCGTTCAGACGAAACGTTTGGACTTAGTAAAAGCCATCTTTGGTCGTTCAGACGTAACGTTTGGATTAAATGACTTTAGAATACACATAGGAAATACATAGATACTTACGTGTGTTTGTCAGGAGATAGATGAAATTTCGTAAGCAGTTATGGCTTTAAGATGATTGTGCCCTTGTTGTAGTGTCAGCTGGGGTAATAGGGGACCAAAAGACTTTATATGGTTGTAGGATGCAAGTCTGACTGTTGTCTCAAAAATCGTCGCAACGTTATTAAGATGGACGGGGGCGACTTCCCTGAAATTCAAAAACACCCAGTGAGAGAACACTATGGTCGCTAACAACTAGCGACACAGATACAATAGTACTATCGTCTACTTCTTACGTAATGAAGGGAAAACAAGACGCAATACTTAGCTTAAAAGAAGTATCGTTTGAGGTGTGTAGCATTCCAGCTACGTGGCACGGAGCTTCCGTCACGTCGGACCAATTGGTAGGCTCCGTTGCCCACCACCTTACTAATATGGTATGGTCCTTCCTATTTCTGTCATAGCTTACCAGCGTCTGCCTCTTGTGTGTTATGAAATACTTTTCTTAGGACCCAATCACCTTCGACGAAGGACTTGGCATGGACGTTTTCATTGAAACTCCTTGCGACTATTTGCTCCTGAGCCGCCATGCGTACCAATGCTGTGTCGCGCAACTCTTCAATGGTATCTAGGTCGTTCACAAGTTCATCGCAGTTCTGTCGCTCCGTCGCTAGACTACATCTTGCAGTTGGGACGTTCACTTTTGAAGGTAGGACAGCCTCGCAACCATATACTGGTGAGAACGGTGTTTGTCCAGTCGCGGTGCGCGGTGTCGTGCGATTAGCCCATAAGATGGAAGGCAATGCCTCCGCCCATTTACCCTTCTTGGCTGTAAGTCGTTTCTTCAAGGAGTCAATGATCGTCTTATTACTGGACTCAGCCTGTCCATTGGCTTGCAGATATCTTGGTGTTGACGTTAACAATGCTATGCTCCATTCGTCGCAGAAACGTCTTGTCTCATTGCTAATGAATTGCGACCCATTGTCGCACACTATCTCGGACGGGACACCAAACATGCAAATAATGTTAGTATATATAAAAGAAATCACTTCGTTGTTGCGTACCTGTTGAAAAGAACCTGCTTCAATCCACTTAGAAAAGTAGTTAATTAGTGCCAACATAAAGACCTTCTAGCCTGGGGCTGGAGGTAACTTGCCAACTATGTCCATGCCCCATTTCATGAAAGGCCAAGGTGTTAGAGTAGGATGCAGAACTTTACAAGGCTTATGCATCATACCTGCATGTCGTTGACAACTATCACATTTGGCGACATACCTTATTGCGTCTTTCTTCATTGTGGGCCAATAGTATCCCATGCGTCCTCCTGAATGATTTCCACAAGTGCCCTCATGCATGTCCTTCAGGACTTGCCCCCACTGATCCTTTTCCAAACAACGCAGGTAGGGGCCTGCGGCAGATTTTTTGAACAATAATCCTTGAATGAGTATGTACCGCGACGCTTTAAACCGAATTATGCGCGCCTCGGCCTTATCTGTTGGAAGTACATCGTTAGCAAGAAAATCATAAAGTGGTTTTGTCCAACTGACACTTACCTCCTCGTCGTCAGGGTCGGTCGCAGTTGCGAGGTTATCGATGTTACTAACGACCTCATGGTCATCTTGAAGCCGTTCGGCCGTCGTCGCGACAACATCCCCAACATTCCTAGCGACAGCAGGATTCGCAAGATGAACTATAGGGACGGATGTAAACAAAATGTCCCTTAAAGAAGATCCGAGATTGGCCAATGCATCCGCCTGTGTATTCTGGTCCCTTGGTATCTGCAAAATGTCAAACGAATTAAATACTTTACTTTTACGCCGAGCTATTTCTAAGTACATGGCCATTTTAGAGTCTTTTGCCGCGAATTCGCCCTTAACTTGGCTAACTGTCAGCAATGAATTGCTGAAGACTTTAAATGCTTTTGCTCCCATGTCTTCTGCTAACGTCATTCCTGCTATGAGCGCCTCGTATTCGGCTTCGTTATTCGTCGCTCTAAATTCACATCAAACGGTTCGTACTATCTTGCCACCTTGTGGCGACTTTAGCACAATGCCAAGACCTGCACCACGGAAATTAGAAGACCCATCAACAAATAATATCCAAGAATCATCGTTTACTTGATTAATGTTCACGACTTCATCATCTGCAAGCTTTTTTAACTATGGGCTAAAGTCTGCCACAAAATCCGCCAAAGCTTGTGACTTGATAGCTGTTCTTGGACGAAATTGGATGTCGTATGCACTAAGCGCTATTGCCCACTTGCTCATGCGTCCTTGATAAGTGCGTTCCTAACGCACTTTATGACTTTCTTTTCGCTTGTTTTGGCTCCCTTTTTCCCCTTTTCTTCCCTCTTTCTCCTCACTTTTCCCTTCTATTTCATTCACTTGATCATAATTGATCATAGTGACATTTTGCTAGATTTTCGATCTGTTTTGATCGAATTGCTAGCACATATGCTTTCACCATATTTGCTCGTGTTTTTATTGCAGGTACGACCCTTTTCGGGGCCGAGTAATGCGAGACATGGCACAAGGGAACGAGCTAGAGGATGAGAGGGAGCATGAGGTGCGCTTGTTATGCCCCGTACACGATGCTGCGCCCGCATACGCTACTGGTGCGCCCGCACCATCGATCAATTTTGGAGCAGAAAACAGACGACATTGGTGCGCCCGCACCAAGCACAAGGTGCGCCCGCACCAGCTACGGAGGATTTTTACCCTGAGACAGAAGACTCAGGTGCGCCCGACCTGAGGTCTGGTGCGCCCGCACCTTAGCATGGTGCTCCCTTACCTCCTTATGGTGCGCCCGCACCATGCGTTCCGGAAAGGAAAATTCGATCATTAAACCCTTTTTTCTCTTTTAGTTTTAGACTTACGTTTTATTCTAGCTTTTTACACAACATTCTAAGGTTTTGTATTAGAGAGAAAACACTTTAGTTTTCATTGGTAATTGAGATTAGTGATCATAGTTTGTGATTCCATTGATATTGAAGGTATTTTTTGTTCATCTTAATTCAAAGTTTCAGTTTTTAATTCATTCTTTTGGTGTTCGTTTTTGTTCTTAGATTATTTTAGATCTTCATTCTCTTAGTTTATTAATTACGATTTCCATTAGTTTAATCATTACTTAATCATGTTTAGCCTTAGATTAGTCATAGATTTATTATTTAATTGCTTTAACTTCATGATTAGTGAGTAGTTTCATAATCTAGGGTTAGGGTGAAAGTATGAATTAGGGTTTTAAATATGATGTTGATGTGATTGTGATGTTTAGAGAAGTTTATGCAATGATCTTGGTGTTTTGAAACCTTAGGAAAGATATTGATCACATTTATACTTTAGTATTTAGATTTCAAAAGTTCTTTAATCGAATTTTGACTCTTTTATCATCCCCAAGAATCAACTTAATTTCAAGGCCAAGATATTGGGTAGAAATTAAGGGGATCCTTTATTAGGGGTTTTCCGAATTATTGAATCTCTTAATCAATTGACTAAAGACCATTCAAGAGAGGATTTAGTTGATTGAGTAAGTGATTATTCTTGAGGACCATTCGAGAGTGGACTCAAGTAATTTAGAGGAAAACTAAACCTTGCATAATCATCTCCGTACATCACAATCGCATTAGCATTCATTGGCTATTCTTATTCATACTAGTAACCTTAACTCTAGTGTCTTTTATCTGATATTCAAACTCGTGTTATTTGCTTGTTCGTGCTATTAGTTAGACTTAATAGATACCAAAACTCTTTCAAAGCCCCAAATACCCTTCAATTAGGTAGTCTAGACTTGATAGACTTTAACCAATCCCTATTTCCTTGTGGATCAACCCTTGACTTACCCTTACTATTCCCTTAGTGATTGCTTGTTAGGACTATAAATATTGTTTGGAAAGCGGTTCTTAGTGCCCTAACGACACACTAAAAGCCTCTTATCAGTCCTGTTAATTCGGGGTGTCGCAAAACAAACTTGACAGGATAGTTAGTCATAACGATAACAGTATGTGCTTCAAAATAGTGCCTAAGCTTCTTCACAACTACGACTATGGCTAAAATGAGTTTCTCTAATGAAGAATACCTGGTCTCCGCATCTAGCAGAGACTTACTGAGATATTAGATTGGTAGCTGCTGGCTTTCTCCTTCCCGCGTCAGGATATCACTGACAGACACGTTGCTTACCGCGAGATAAAGCTGCAACATCTCTCCGATGCTTGCCTTTGACAGCAACGGTGGCGATGCTAAGTAGCTTTTGAGCTTCTACAGCGCGTCTTCATGTTTTTGCGACCAATCGAAGCCCTTATTCTTCCTTAGGACGTCATAGAATAGGTGGCATTTTTCAGACGACCGGGATATGAAGCGATTCAGTGCGGCTACACAACCGGTCAACTTTTGTACCTCCTTGATGCTCCGTGGAGATTGGATATTATTAATAGCTTTAATTTGATCCGGGCTAGCTTCGATTCCCCGTTGCGTAACGACATACCCTAAGAACTTCCCTGCAGACACTCCAAATGTGCATTTAGTGGGATTTAATTTCATGTTATACCTTCGCAAGACATCGAAAGCCTCCGACAAATGCTGGATATGATGGCCTGCTTGCTTGGATTTGACGAGCATATCATCTATATATACTTCCATGGTATCGCCCAGTTGGTCTTTAAACATTTGGTTGACCAATCGTTGATAGGTGGCACCTGCATTTTTCAAACCAAAAGGCATAACCTTATAACAATATATACCTTTGTCGGTGACGAACGCGGTCTTTTCCTGGTCGTCCGGATGCATCAATATTTGGTTGTACCCAGAATATGCGTCCATGAACGTTAAAAGCTCGTGGCCTGCCGCCGCTTCGACCATTGCATCTATATGTGAGAGAGGGAACGAATCCTTGGGACATGCTTTATTCAAGTCTGTGAAGTCGATGCAGACTCTCCACTTTTTCCCGTTCTTTTTTCTGACCACCACGACATTGGCTAGCCAATCTGGATATTTTACCTCACGGATCTTTCCGGTGTCGATCAACTTTTGAACCTCGTCATTGATGACTTGATTCCTTTCAGGTGCGAATTTGCGTCTTTTGTGCTTTACGGGCTTCTGACCGGGGTCGACGTTGACCTTATGCGTGATGACGTCAGGACTGATTCCTATCATATCCTCATGGGACCAAGCAAAACAATCTTGGTTAGCTTTAAAAAAATCGACTAACTGACCTCGTATTTCTTGCGACAACGTCGCTCCGATTCGAACGACACGATCGGGGATGGATGGATCGAGTATCACTTTATCCACGTCCTGCTCGCTGGGCACGTCGGGCGCTGACCGGTCCTTTAATTGCTAGATGGACGCTTTTGGGGTTTGAGCGACGAACTATAGCATTCTCTTGTAGATTTCTGCTCGCCCTTTATTTCTTGGACGCCCCACTTAGTTGAAAACTTCACGACTGATGATAAGTTGAGGGGACGGCCTTCATCTTGTGTATCCATGGGAGAATGATGTTATACGCGGACGGGCAATCCACAACGTTGAATTTGGTCGGCAGGTTGACGCCTTTGGCTAATGTTGGCAATGTGACTTCTCCGACAGTATGTTGGGCCTCTCCACTGAATCCTACCAAAACAGTAGACTTTTTTGTAATATCTTTATCGCACAAACCCATACCTTCGAGGGCGCTTTTGAATATAATGTTGGTTGAGCTGCCCCCAACGACTAACACCCGCTTCAACAAACAATTACTGACAATCAAGGATATGACTTGTCCATCGTGATGTTCTACGTCGCAGACGTCGTCGTTATCAAACGTTATTGCCATTGCTTCGAGCTTGCGTTCTTTCGCTGACCTGCAAGATTTAAAAACGGCGGACGAGGGAATACCCTCTCTTGTTAGCCTTTTGTCTGCGGAATACGTTAGTCCACATACATCATACCCACCAGAAATAACATTGATTACCTTTACGTGCGTGGGTGACACAGGAGGGTCGGACTGCGCGGTATTCATCCTGAAGAACGCTTTACCTTTGTCGCTCAAGAGGTCTTTAAGGTGCCCCTTATTAACCATGAACGCGACCTCTCGTCGCAACGCAATAAATTTTTCCGTCTTATGGCTATGGTCATGATGGAACTGACACCACCTTGTTAGATCTTTTTGCGCTTCCGGTCGGTTGCTCTTCTTTGGCCAACGGACGGGTGCTCTGATTTTGGACAAGGCATTTACGACGCCTCCGACATCGACGGAAAATCCGTAAGAATCTTGATCTAGGAAGGTTGACGACTCCGTCCTTGCGTCGTTACGTGCATTTTCGACAACGTCAGTAACATTGTTTACCTGATTTGAGCGACCATATGGGTGGCTTCGCCAATTATTCTTCTTGGGGACGAAAGCCTTCCGGTCAGCAGGGGTCTCTGGTGCACGTCGGGTTGATATGGTGTTAAGGATGGCATCATCCTCCTCCAGTCTCATCTGCGCTAGTGCTCGCGACTCGACTTCCTCGAACGTGTGGGACGGATACTTTGTCAGACGGTTGTATAGCTTTGATCGCAAGATTAATCCTTTCCTAAAACATTCAATAGCAGTCTTAGTATCAAGATCTTTAATGCTAATCATTTCTTTGTTAAAGCGATTATAATAATCGCGAACAGATTCTTTAGGCCCTTGAACGACGCCATATAGGTCGCTCGTCTGCTTTTCCAGGCTACGATTGCCTTCAAAATTCTCATAGAACTTATTGACTAGGGTGGAAAAATTGTCGATGCTCCCTGGCCTGAAGGATCCGAGCCATTTGAGAGCGGGACCGGTGAGCGTGGCTCCAAAATACTTGCACATGCAGGCCTCTATCAAATGCCAAGGAATTGACGCTTGCCACATCAGCTGCTTGTATTGGGCGACATCCTCGACTAGATCGGTTGAACCATCATAATTAGCAGTGAGGGTAGGCAGATTGAGCTTTTTGGGAAGCACAGCCCTCGCGATCCTTTCGACGAATGGTAACTCTGTATAACCGTCTGGATGCTCCACGATGCTTGGCGTCGGAGCCCCGAGGAGCTGGGACATGAGTTTCATTAATTGCTTATTCTGCTTCTCGATCTGGACCATGCGTTTTGCCATAAGAAGCGCTTCTCCTTCGCCTTGGTTGTTCTCTTCATTGTTTAAGGGCTCTTCATCCTCGGGCTCTTCGTCATTTTCAGGCTCCTCACTGTCTGACTCAGAAAGGTTCCCCATGAAAGGGATGTCGTTCAGATTAGTGTGACGTCGGACCTTCGAAGCTTTGGACGATGCTAACTCTTCTTGTAATTTCTGGATCCTCTCCTGCGATGTCGTGAAGTCGGTAGCTAGCCGCTCATTGGCTTGCTTCATTTCGAGCATTTCTGCTCTCATGTGTTCATATTGTATCTGCATTTCCTCGAGGTTAGGTGTTTCTCCCATTTGATGGATTTTAAACAGTAGTTGTTTGGTTATGCCCCACGGTGGGCGCCAAATTGTTTATGCTAAAATTTATCGCTTACGACGAAATTAAAGTTTGGGACGATTTAACCAGATTATGTTTCAGACAAAGCAATAAACGAATACAATGGGGATCAAAGGGGATGAACATACAAAAATGGTAACGCGGAAAATCCCAATGAAGATGGGTAAAAACCGCGGGTGGATGGAGATCCACCAATCTACTATGGATCACTGCCTTTCTTAGTGAGCGACAGTCGTTACAGAAGTATTTTTCTCTTTAGTTTGCTTACAACAATATTACGTGATCCTTGACTAATGATCCTCCTCACTCTTTTGTATGCCTTTTTTCCCTCCTGGCTTTTTTCTCAACGAATACATAATAAATTCCCTAATTATTACATTAACTTTGGTCCTTCAATCTTGGGAGATCTTTCTCATTTATGCTCCAACGTCTCAATTCACGCTCCTCAACGGCTGATTTTATGCCTCATTATGCTCCTTCCTTATTTAGCAAATCTGTTACTGTTTAATGCTTAGTTCCAACCTTGTGTTCTCTGCTGCGTCTTCGAGTCATAGTCACTACGTCACCATGTCAGATGGCATCATGTCATTGCGTCATCATGTCGTCGCGTCAATGTCATCCTGTCAAAAAATTCAGCCATAATACTTAGCATCGGGTAATTCAATGACTTTGTTTTCAAGTAAATCATCTAACATCCCTAATACATCAAAGTCTGGCAATGGATATTTCTTTGCTTGGAGTTCTTTCATGGTTGGCCTATTTTTCCTAAGTTCTTTGGGAGATGAACCCTTATTATTTTCAGTGCCAGCCTTGCTAGAGATCTTAACAGGGGAGGTAGTCGTGATCGACATCGACTCCTTAGTCGAACTTTTGGCAGTCTTCTCAATTTTCTTAAAATCCTTCTTCTCATTCTTGTACTCTGAAGAAGTGTTGCTTTTGCCTCTGTTGTTGGCAATGGTAAGCTCTATGTAATGAGCTCGCGTAGCCAACACTTGAAAAGTTCTAGGCTTTGTACCTTGCAAAATATAAAGCAAGTCCCAATCCATTCCTTGAATGCACATCTCAACATCAGAGACTTCAGTCATGCGATCTTTACACTCTAGACTCAATGCGCGCCAACGATTGATATAATCGATGACTGGCTCATCCTTTCACTGGTGAGTCTTAGTCAATTCAGTCATACTGACAATACGTCGAGTGCTATAAAACCTGTTTGTAATTTCTCCTCCATTTGATCCAATTTGTCGATGGATTGTGAGGGTAAATCAGTGTATCAATCAAAGGCCATGCCTTTAAGAGAACGAACGAACTGTTTGACCAAGAAATCATATGTGGTACCAGCATTATTACATGTTTCCACAAAGTGAGCAATGTCTTGCTTAGGATTTCCTTTCCCATCGTAGTGCTGGAACTTGGGGGGATGATAACCAAGTGGCATATGCAACTTGTCGATCCTTTTGGTATAAGGCTTTACATAGCGATGACTGCTTTGAGAACTTTCCCTGAGTTGATTTTTGACAGCGTGATCTATCAATAACTCAAGTTGTCGAGCTGTAGGCGCGCGATAAGCGCCTTCACCACTATCGCCTTCGCTTTCACCCCCATCTAGTCTTGATGTTGTGTCGCCCACCTCAACTTTCTTGGTTAGGGCAGTGATTAGCTCATTTTGGAGCCGGATTTGAGCATCTTTTTCTTCTCCATCCTTCATTAATTTTTGGAGTAGGCTGTTCATTTTAGCAAGTTGTTCCTCAACTGTCTTACCCGAGGTCACCATAACAGCAGTAGTGTTTGACTGAGAAAAAAGCAAGCGTTCCTCTAGGTCAAGAATCTTTAGAGGTGATGAGTCAACAATGTCATCACTTGTTTCATTATCACTCTCCACATTGGGTAGGTCAAAGAGAGGGCTAGTGTGGACAATCAGCCTGTATGACTTATCAGATGAGAGTTGCTTCCATATTTGAGAAGCAAAGAATGATGGCTCGCGTTCAGCCGAAGCGGTTGAGACAAACACAGGGGTTTCACGCTCCTTGCATGAATCATGCATGACATATGATTCTGTAGCAGCAGACTTAGAAAACTTTCTCTGCCTGGTAGGAACATTTGTAGTTCAGAGAATTACGGCGATGGTGGCAACATCAGCCATTTTCATTCCTCTGCTACGAAAACCAAGAGTAATATCATCCATAAAGTCACCCAATGTTACAGATTTTCGTGGGGTGTCAGCAGAGTTTTCAGAAGATTATTAAGAGATGTTGTTGCTTGAGGCCATTTTTTCAGATGTGTTGTTTGATGAAGAAACAGAGATGAGAGGCAGAGATGGTCCCATCGAGCGTGCCAAATTTGTATACACAAATTTCGAGTCAAAATAAATAAGATAGGAAACAAAGTAACAAAGAAATTATATTTCAATAAATGTATTGAGTACAATCTCTGTAAACAGTTTATAATAAAAATAGACGAAGTTCTATGATTTTGTTCCCTAGCCTGAGAGTGACACATGTTGTCAACGTGGAGCTGAGTGTGGACTGACGTGTCAACGTCAACCTGAGTTTGGGTGTGGGATGACGTTTTGACAACGTCAACTTGAGTTTGATTTTTGTTTGGGTATATTCGAATGAGGGCTGATAAAAGCTTAATTGAATCTCAGTCGAATATGTTTAAGTGTATCTGAACAGCCGACATGGATCTGATGTGCATATTGACTATTTGCGGAGAGAATTCTATGAGAATTTATGAGCTCTTGAGAATAATGATTTTTCGGTCCCCTCAACTCAGAGATGTGAGGTATATTTATAGGGAATGGAGATCCCTTCGTGGACTTGGTAGCTTATGGGTTTGGACTCTTTTATGACTTGAAAGTCTTTTTACCTTTGCCATTTGACCATCTTATTCGGACTAGTAATATGGGCTAGCCCAAATATTTTAGAACCCAAATTATATTTGTTTTTTAATTTAAATATGTTAGTTAATCGGGATAAATTAATTAAATTGGACTAATCATATGTAAAAACACTAATAAATTTTAGCGTCTACAGCTAGTATTATGAAAAGTTTGAAAAAAAGTGTCAATAATACTATAGGACATAATAGAAATAAAAGGTTGGTATCAATTTTTTTTTGAATATTTCAAGTGGTAATGTTCATGACTATATAAAATTCAAAGGTTAATTATTAGCAAGATATAAATTTAGTTCTTTCATAGATGTATAAATTATGAAAGAAACAAAAATAAAGTTTGAGTCCTTAAACCAAAGAAGAATATGGTATGCAAGAATTGATGGTTACCTCAACTACTCTAAAATCAAATTAAAAAAACATTAATAAAGCTAAAGGAAAGGACATAAAAGCCGAAAGACCATATATATATATATATGTATATATATATATATATATGTATATATATATATATACATATATATATATATATACATATATATATATATATATATATATATATATATGTATATATATATATATACATATAGGTTTAAGTTCATATGAGAACCACCCTTATGGTGAGAACCGTGAGAACCACTTATTTTTCCTCATTTTAAGAAGATTTTGATCATTTTATAACATTTTTGCTCATTTTTTGTTTCACTTATTTTATGGTTTTGCTCATTTAACAATTTTATGCTCATTTATCAACGTTTTTGCTCATTTTACGTTTTGTTGATCTTACTTTTTTTCTCATTTAACTTTTTTATGCTCATATTACGTTTTTCTTCTTTTACATTTTTGTTCATTTTACGTTTTTGATAACTTAATGTTTTGTACTCATTTTATGTTTCCGCTCATTTGTTACATTTTTTTGCTCATTTTAGAAGTTTTTGCTTATTTTAAGTGATTCTCATGGTTCTCACCATAAGAGGGTTCTCACTAGAACCCAACCCTATATATTATATATATATATATAATATATATATATATATATATATATATATATATAATATATATATTTATATATATATATATATATATATATATATATATATATATTATAAAGAACAAAAGACTGAAAAGACAAGTTTTACCATAGTCTTGCAATCTCTTTTTTTTCTTTCTCTTTCTCTCTTATTTTTGCACGTCTTTGAAAGACACCATCATTGTGGTTGTGTTAAATGTTATCAGGATCGGAATCCTACTTTGTATCGTAGGGGTTGATAGAATTGAATTGGTGGGATCAGATTGTAGGATTATAGATCCTTCCGTAAAATAGAGATAATTATGCTAGAACATGGTGAGAACCTGATGTTAGAAATTGTCACATATTAATAATGACTTATTTCATTAGCAAATGGTGATAGTTATTTAATACTATAAGATTGAAGTAAAATACAACCAAAATCTAATAGGATAAATATTATATGTGAAATTACTTTAGGATTTTTTTATGATAGGATTGGATTGTAAAATCATATTAAGACCCTACCATGTAATTTTTTGGAGTTGGGGAGGATCAAAAGATCCTACAAAATTATGATCCTACATTGGATCGGAATCGATGAGGTCAACCCGGATCGTAGGACCGTAAGATCCGGATCAGGATTTTAATAACAATGGTGTGCTCTCTTCACCTTCAAAAACTTTTAGATCCAATAAGTTTAGATCAAGTCTAACACAACACTCAAAATAAGTTCCAGAAAGTATCATTCAAGCTAAGTCTAATAAGTTCAGTTTAGATAAGTCCCAAGTAAAGATAAATCACCCTCTTTCAGGTAAACCAATTAAGAGAGGAGAGTAGATGAAGTCGTGCAGCTAGAATTTTCAATTCTATTTTTCATAGAATTGAATCAATTTAGGGTTACATTGAACATAAGTTTGTTCACAACAAGAATATCACCCTTTTCCGTCAGCTAAAATCTGACGCTAAAAACGCGGGATCGGACGCTAAAGAGATTAGCGACCGTCAACGGATGCTAAAAGGTTGATGCAAACCCCCTGGTCGCTAATTCTGCAATTACCGTCCGCTAAGCAGGCGCTAAAAATTTAGCGTCTGAGATTTAAGATTTACCGTCAGATTCTAAAGTCAGACGCTAATTAGCGTTCGGTAAAAAGTCGGACAGTAATTACCGATTGACAAGTCGGTCGGTAATTACCGATTGCCTAAACGGTCGGTATTTACCGACTGTCTAAACGGTCGGTAATTACCGACTGCCTAAACAATCGATTATGTGTATTGACAGTCGGTATTAATGTGTATTGTACTTTTTTTTCTCTTTTATGTTCTGTCACTCGCAGTGTAGTATTTTGTCCTTTGTGTATTGATTTTTACTTGGAAGATACTAGCAGTACAAAAGTACGAAAGAAAAGAAATTAAAGCACGAAATTACGGAGCAAAAGAAATAATATTTATATATTCAAAAAAAAATTACATACTTTAACTTGCAAAAATAAAATAAAAATTACAGTGCATTGTTCCAAAGGAACACAAAAATTACATTAAAACTACATAAAATCATAGTAAAACTACACAAAATTAACTCGTTTAACTGCTAAGAACAAGTTAGATTTATTAATCACCTACAAAATCAGACAAACAAAAATAAAATTATAAATAAAATTAAACCAAAATTATAATTAAATATCACGTTATTAGCCCCCGAAAAAACAAAGAAAAAAAACCAAAACTAAAAAACAATATTATTATTTTTATTAGAACCCGAAAAACCCAACCCACCCGAAAACCTCACCCGCCACTGTTGAAACCCGCCCACCCGTGCCACCGACACCCACCAACCCACCCATCCGAAACCCACCCGAAAATCCAACCAACCCGAAAACCTCACCCACCTGAAACGAAACCCATCCACCCACCCACCCTTGCCGAAACCCACCCATCTGAAACACACCCGAAAACCTCACCAATCCCTACCAAAACACACCCGCGCACCCACCCCTGCCGAAACCCACCCATCCAAAATCCACCTGACCCACTAATCACCCCCCAAAAACCCACCTGACCCACAAACCACCCCCGAAAACCTGAGCCCACAACCACCCCTGAATACCTTAGCCCACAACCACCCCCTAAAACGCTAGCCCACAACCATCCCGCAACACCAAAACCCGAAGCTCCCAAAAACCCGCAACCCACCTCACCTGTAAACAGACCCAAAACCCGAACCAAAATTGTACCTTGAACAACCAAAAAACCCCCCCAGAAAACCACCCAATACCTCTAAAATCAAACAAAAAAAAACCCAAGAAATATCAAAGATGTAATAATAAGAAAGAACGAATTTTTGCGCCTTCATTTTTCTCTCAACGTAGAACGTTGTCGTCATGGCAGGAACCTCGAAAGCAAAAGCGAAAAAACATCATTCATAGTAGAATAAGAAGAAAGGTCCTACAGGATCTACTGAAGGTAGGAAAGAGAAACCAGTAGTAGCAGAGTTATATGGAGTTATGTCATTGATGGTGGAAACCCCCATTCTTGATCATCCTCTTTCGCCAGGAAGTTCATTGGAAGCATTGCAAAACCAGAGTAAGACGAAGCATCAGTTATCGAAATGGCTAACAATCATGAAGAAGAATCAAGCCAGAATGGAGGCGATTGAACACGGTAATATTCAATCTCGTAGTTTGTTAAATGAGTTTGAAAAAGTTCAATCAAAGGAGAATGTGGTTGAATCTGGTACTGTAATTGAAGATAACAATAGAAAATGTGTAGAAATGGAAAGAAAATCAGTCACAATTAAGATCAATTTTGATGATGTTAAAGATGAAATGAGTATTGGGAGAATGCTATTGTTTGTTATGTAATTGGCGCGAATCCATCATTTATGGTTATGGAGGGTTTCATCAAGAGAATTTGGGGGAAATTAGGGATACACAAAATTGGTGCCATAGGAAAGGGATTATTCATTGTAAGAATGAAATCAATAGCATTAGAGTCGATCTTAGGCCCATATAAGTCTAGCCCATGTTAAAATCTAGGCCTATTTGCATCTATGTATGAAACCTAGCCTATGTCAAGCCCAGTCGAAGTCTAATCCTAGTCTATTCCATATTAAGTCCAATCCTAGTCCAAGTCAAATCTACATGTCAATTCATATCCTAGGTCTAGTTTGCATCTTCATGTAAGCCCTAGTCAGTCTTCGGACTATAAAAATCGACTCTTAGGACTATAAAAGTTCATCCCTTAAAGTCTAGCCTGCGTGCTCACTTGTAAGTTCAAGGTCCAACATTTATTAAGTCTATAGGAAATTGTTGTGTCTAGCTGCTTGCTCACCCGTAACTTTAAGGCCTAGTAATCCTTAAGTCCATAGGCAATTTTTGTGACTAGCTTGCTTGCTCACCCGTAAGTTCAAGTTCTAGCATTCCTTAAGTGTATAGGCAATTGTCGTGTCTATCCTGCTTGCTCACCCGTAAGTTCAAGGTCTAGCATTCCCTAAGTCCATAGGCAATTTTGGTGTCCAGCCTGCTAAGTTTAATGTAAGTTTCGAATTCTGGTTATTTAGCCTGCTTGCTAACCCATAAGTTCAAAGCCTAGTTGCCTAGCCTGCTTGCTCAGCCGTAAGTTTAAAGTCTAGTTGCCTAGTCTGCTTGCCTTAAGTTAAGAGTTTGGTCTCTGTTATTGTCCAGCCTTCCTTTAATGTCTAGCCTACTTGCTCACCCGTAAGTTCAAAGTCTAGTATTCTATAAGTCCATAAGCAATTTTTGAGTCTAGGCCGCTTCGTCTAATGCAAGTTTCGAAGTCTAGTTGTCTAGCCTGCTTGCTCACCCATAAGTTCAAAGTCTAGGTGCTAGCTTGCTTTAAGTTAAGAGTCTAGTCTCCCTTATTGTCCAGTCTTCCTTGAAGCCTAGACTTCGTACTCACTCGTAAGTTCAAAGTCTAGTTTCTCCTATCATTATCAAAGCCCAGTCATCGAATCCAGTCTGCTTGCATAGTCCAGTCCAGTCCATGTCTGCATTTGCATATAGTTAGGCCCATGTCTATATCATGGTTAAGCCCATACTAGTCCAAAATCATACCAATACCCATTTATAATCATTGCTCATTCCCATTTTTCATTTCCCATTCTCATTTCAAAAGCATCATTTTTTACAATTTACGAGATCCACTCGATTCCGTTCAAGACCGGTCGAGAGATTACAACTTAGGAACAAAATGTGAGCCTACTGTAAAGCTCATTAAATGCGCTATCACCACCTCGGCTTCCATTAGAATCATGAAGATTACTTTTGACCGCCTTCACAATAGAGGCACGATCACTTTCATAGGGTCTACTGTTTTCACATTAGAGGCACGATCACTTCTATAGGGTCTACTCTGAACCCTGCACCTAAAAGATAATTAAAAAGGGGCAACCTACATTTCTACTGCGAATTCCAACAGAACAATGAACATTTGACATCTAGTGTCAAATACCATCATTGCGCTGTGAAACATGGTCTATGATAACAGACTTCTAATGCTTGCCACAACGATAATCACATCATCAGTAATCCTTTTGCGCAGTGCATCAACAATTCAACAGACTTAGTCTTTTATTTCTACTTTCCTAGGATGAGTTAGAGAGTCCTTACTCTAAGCCATTTCTATCCTTTTCCATCGAGTCTATGTCACCATAGGACTTCATCTATTATAGCCTTTCCATTTTCATTTCATTTTTATCTTTGTTTTTCATTTTCATTGGCCTCCCATAAATTATTATTTATGCTTTGAGTTCGATGGTGAAACTTAAATCACCTAACGAACTTGACTAATAATTATAAAAAGAGATCTGAAATAAAAAAAAAATGGTAAAAAAAAAGGACATAGTTTGGATCAGGAGTTATTTTCCTCTCCCTTTCATTGACCATCCATAAGCCATCATCCTTAAACCATCATCTTAATGATCATAAACTAAACAATCCCTCCAACATCAAAGCTCCATAAATAGCCTTAAGCCTTCCACTAACCATAACCAATAACTCGTCTGCAACAGTGCAAGCCTTACTACATAAAAAAGATCAATGTCGGGCAAAAATAAAAAGTGAAAAATTCAAAGTGCGAAAGAATGAAAAAAAAGAAGCAAAAGCTAAAAAAAGAACAAATTGAAAAAAATGACAAAAAGAAAGAGCCAAAGGCAAAGAAATATAAAGTCAAGCTATGGGGCTTGCACACAAGTTCTACCCCTTATTCAAATTCCTTCAATACATCAAAAAAACCTTAGCCATATGATCCAAAATCTATCAAACCATTAACCCATATAATCCAAATCCATGATGATTACCTTATCCTAGCCAATTCAACCTTCATCTAAGCCTGGAGCCTTAAACCGTTCATCAACCCTAACTCCTTTTTCAAGGTATGTCCAAGCCCACTAGGCTGAAAACCCGAAAGGGTGACCTAGGCAAAAGTTAGGGCACAAAATAATAAAAAAAAATATCAGATCAGGAACTACGAATGGTCTGATTCCGCAAGGATACATAGGAACATCTCGAGATCCATCCGCTTCAATAAAATAAAATTAATCAAGTTCTAATGATCTGATTTTCTAGAGTTCGGGAGCATAATCTCTTTCTAGATCCCGACATAGACTCGAGTCTGCACCTAGCCTCATTAAAGCCTTTTCCTACATGCATTTATTTGAGTCACAAATTTAAACTTTCATTATTCAATCCAAAATTTCCTTTTCCCCTAAGAACTCTCCGAAAATTCCATGGTCTCTAGCGATATCTGACTTTGCTTGTATCAACTCTCCAAAGAAGAATCTTGAGTGAACAACTTTCAACAATTTAACTACAGGCTAACTACATTTCAATATTAGAACAGGTACATTTCAATTAGGGGTCAAGCCTAATTCATGGCAAGCTCACCCAAAGTGGGGACTTCCTATATATGTGGTGGTGCCTCCAAGTAGAATCAAACTCCCAAAAAGTAACCTGGGGACCTCGTTTTGCGAATCTCGATTATTTATTCAAAATGATTTTCGAAAATCATTCTATCCAATCATGATCGTTCTATCATTCTACACATTAACTAGTCTTGCGAAATCGTGACCTTGCATTGCTGCCTCACAAAACCCTGACATTATTTCATACATTCTAGTCCTGCATAACCCTGACCTTGCATGACATGTCAACCCTTAACTTTGCATAGCCTAATCCTTGAATAGCGTCTCATGCATCCTTAGAGAGTCTAAGTTTGCATTATTGCATCATTATGTGCTTATTTGAGCTGTTTCACCTATCTGCTAACATCTTCTTCTGCGGGTAATCAGATTGCTTCTAGTTATTGTCCTGCATAATAACTTTGTTTTGCACAGAACGACGTACACAGATATGTTCTAAACTGCATAGCATTTAGAATCGTTCTCCGTCCTGACAACGTATACTTTGATTTTCGGTTTGCTAGACCTCAGCCAAATTAGCGCCTTTTGTAGACACATAATCGTCTCTCCCCATTTAAGGATCTGATGATGAAACATACCGTGGTCTTAATTGGTCTGGACCAAGGGCAGAGTAGTCTGAATAGTCATTCAAAACTATTTCGAAAAGTGTTAAAGCTCTATTTTAAAGCCCAATTAATTATTAATAACAATTAATTGTATTTGAGCCGAATCCTTTGAAAATCCAAAATAATTATTTAAAATAATTAATTAATTTATTTTAATAAACAAATATTTTTAATATTATATATATATATATATATATATATATTATATATATATATATATATATATATTATATATATATATATATATATACATACATATATATATACATACATACATACATACATACATACATACATACATACATACATACATACATACATACATACATACATACATACATACATACATACATACATACATACATACATACATACATACATACATACATACATACATACATACATACATACATACATACATACATACATACATACATACACACATACATTCATACACACATACATACATACATACATACATACATACATACATACATACATACATACATACATACATACATACATACATACATACATACATACATATACATACATACATACATACATACATACATACATGCATACATATATACATACTTGCATACATGCATACATGCATACATATATATACATACATATACATACATATATATGTTGACCCTTGAGTTTTGAAGATGACTTGACCAGAAAAGACATAGTGTATTTTATTTGTGTTGTTGCTAGGTAATTCATTCTCGAGCAAAGAGAATACTTGATTGAAGATTAAAACGGAGAATTAATCAAAGATCGAAGTGAAGATGTTCGAGTGTTGAAGTATCAAGCATGGAGTGAAGATTAGAATACATTATGGTTATTAATTATCTTCATGTTAAGGTTGAGTGAAAGCTTAATTTAGTTTGTGGTGAATTCTCAAAGGAACTTGGTTCTGTACCCATGAAAGGAATAGACCCTGGCACAGTTAGGAACAAGGTTAAGGAACAAGACTTATAAACTGTTTTAGGAACACTTAAATAACTTCTAAGTGGTGCGCCTAACTCTTGGTGTGCGCCTAATAAGTTAGTTACAGGTTTTATGGAAGTTTTGACTAGATCCACTAGGTTAGGGAGTTTGTTATTAGTTTGTTAGGAAAAGATTTAAAATGATTTTCTGATTTTATTAAGATAAATATCTAACCGAATTTAATCTTATCTTTTATATTTTATTTAAACTAAAAGATTTTGTTTTCAAAATAAAATATACTTTCCGGTTTTTAAAAGATTTTCGTTTCAAATATAAAACTGATTTTCGTTTTTGATCAACTTATTTTTTAAAGATATTTTCCTAAGATCTATTTAAAGTAAATATTTTATTTACTCCCCAAAAATCTGTTCTCACACCTTAATTACTGCTACACGTTTTGTAGTTAGTGGTTAGTGGGCTTGATTAATTATTTCCCAAGTCTTAATTAATTAAAATAGTTTAATTATTCCTCAAGTATCTAAAACCACGTAATACTTACTGCTTCTTAGTTTTAAGTTAAGTAGAGGAGGAAGTGGCACTACTACATTTTGAAGCAAATGCAACACTCTAATGCAATGGTTAAGGCTAATTTAACACTCTAATGCAACGACTAAAGGTAATGCAACGCCTTTTGCAACAGTTAAAAGGAACTGTTGCATTAAGTAGTCAAATGTGATGGGTATTTTAGCTATTGCAACAGTTTTGATTTAATTATTGCATTAGGTGATAGGTCATTGCATTTGAAGACCTGCTATAAGACCAACCCAATTCGGCAGTCATGAGACTCGTTACTCAAATATCCATATTCTCTAAATTTTGTCTCCTACCCTCCTTTCTTCACAAAAAAAGGACTCCAACCGAGCCCTCCATCGCCTCTATCGTCGCCTAGGCTTCTCCATCCGCTGCCTTCCCATGCGAACGACTTTCTCCCTCATTCCTCTCACTCTCTCTCCTCATCTTCTTGCCTTTCTTTCAAAACCCTACATTTTCTCTCTCCTCACACCTTCTTCTACGATGCAATCTCTCAGTTCAGGCTGATTCTTCTTCATCTGACAATGGCATAAACTTCAATTTCGACCTCTCCACCATTGGTCTGTCAACGGCGGTGTTAGGGCTTCGCGATTTGCTTCAATATCGGCGCTTTTGTCTCTGTATGTGATGTCCCTTTCCATATTATCGCGTTTGATATTGTTGAGGTGTTGGTGGAACGTAATTTCTAAACCTTATTATACTTGATATATATTTAATTTGTTTTATACTGCAATTATATTATGTTCTTTTTGCTAATTATTGATGTTGTTTGTTATAGTTGATATTTTAGTGATTGTGGTGAATAAGTTTTGAGCTAGTATAGTTTGACACTTTTTAGTTGTTTTTGTTGACAATTAGTGCGTTAAAATTAAAGTTATAGGCCAAAATGAGTGAATAATTAGATGATTAAAACAATATTACTCCACAAAATCAGATACCACTATGTAATTCGTGTGTAGTCGTTGTTTTCTAATTGCGTTACTAGTTTACAACTTGAATTTGTTGATTTGAATTTTTAATTTTAAGTATATGGAATAGTGTGTTGTTAAATTACTGTGTTACTAAAGTAGTATAGATTCATGTATTCACAATATCGTACAGGGAATTAGTGTGTTATTGAATTGGTTCAATCTGTAGGTCAGATCTTGAAAAGTTTGTCGGTTGCTAAAAGACTTACACTAAATGTGAAAGGAAGTTTTTCTAGCAGATCATGTAGCATTGTTGAATGATAATAGTGAATTATGGGTAACAAACAATGCAGTTATCTATTTCAATTAATTTACTTTCTTACTTCATAATTTGAATGGCACAAGGTTTTTATAATTCAACTTTGAAATAGCATTTCATGCACTCAATTCTGATGGTGAATGGCAGGTTGTTGTAGAGAATGTCAAAGTTTTAAATTCTCTCAAGGTCATATTTGGTTACTACTGGTGATGATGCCAAAGACTCTGCTAAGGAAGAGGTAAGTTTGATGTAGCAGTTTTGATTGATTTTATTGAAATTGGACATATTTTGAATGCAATAACTTAACACTGATTAGTTCTATACTGATTTATTATTTGGCTTTAGTTGACTACTTCGATCTTGCAATATTAGTGCGAGAGAAGTGAAACAATATTCATTCTAAATGTGGATGCCAAATGCCTAAATAATATTGCTTCTATGTATGCTAAAATGGTTTATTACATGGGCTTGTTTGACACTGATATTGCGAGGATGAACATGTTACACTAGCGAAGTTATTGTTGTACTACACTACAAAACTCCATAATAGTAATGTCAAAGGAAGCTATTGTTTGTAAAGTTATTTTAAAGTTGGAGAAGATATACAAAATAGTAACAAGTAAGAGACATTTTGTATGATTTTATAGTCTTTAATGATATATAACCTATCTGATAGAGTTGTATTAGATGTTGTGGATGTTGTTATATTCAAGCACAAGCCTAGAAGTTATCTTAAATTTGAACTCACTTGGTGAATCTCTTTGTTACTTAGTTTTCAATTTCCCAAAAAAAAGAACATTCAAATTATACTCCAAAGAATCTGATGGTAATGTTTTAGAGTTGTGTCTGCTATGATTAATGATATAAGAGGCTTTCATATAAGCATATCACTTTTCTTATACGTGTAGATGAAAGGGAATAAAGCCAAATTTGCTTCTCAACATAGTTTTGTACCAGATTACGAAAAGCAGAGGCTATAAGGATTGAGGAAAAGGCAATATCATATAATACTTTCCAATTGATCCACTAAAATTTTGCTTTTCATGCTAGAAATTATTGAGCTTATATCATTAAATTTTTTTAGTTTATTTGCCTTCATGTGTTGGAGATTATTGTGCTGATAATTACCTTCCTCGCTGCTTGCTGATCATTATTACCCAACCATATCACCCATGTACAATCGAACATAACACTATCACACAAGACATACACAAAACGAAAACCATGATGAGATTGTTACATGTTTTGGTTTTATCTTAAACAATTAAATTGGTATCACAATGTTTGATTTTTTTACTAATTTGGTTAAATATCTTTGATTTTGCAGGTTGTCATAAATAAAGAAATGAAATTCCACGTTCAATAAACTAGTTGCTCGTTGGAATGCATGGAAGCACTTTAAATGTAGAGATTTATTGGAGCATTTTATATATGTAGAAGTTATCTTGAATAGAATTCAAAAACCATGAATTTTGTTTAGTATATTAGTTATTAGATTTGTAATTATGTACTTTGTAAATTAACCCATAGGCATGAATATATATAGTATGCATAATTTTTTTTTTGGGTATAAAAATCTAAAAAGAAATTATGAATATATAGTTTTATATTACATTGATTTGCTACTCTTACTAGAATATGATGGTATTGGAGTTGCATTAGCTAGGGAGGCGTTGTAATAGGTGCTCAAATAAAAGACATTAGTAATATATGGAGGTGTTGCAATAGATGTCAAAATGGAATACAATATGAGTAATACAGGTGTTGCAATAGCTATCGTATGGCGTTACAATAGACGTATAGGTGTTGCAATAGGTTATACAGCTAATGCAACGATTATTGACACCTATTGCAATGGCTTTGTGGGAGCCATTGCAATAGGCCTAAAACCCGTTGCAAGAAGTCTAATGCAACGCCAGCAACAATAACGGTTGTTGAACCGTTGCAATAACTCTATTGCAACGGTTTTTGGCTCTATTGCAACGGTGTGGATTAATTACTTCTCAAGGAATATTTAAAATAAACTAATTAATTTATTAGAGTCATGGACATCATGGGATAATGGATTAAGTAGTGGATAAGTTTATTTCTTGTCTAAATTGTCTATAAATAGGCGCCTAAACCTTAGAACAAATTGTGTCGGACACTAGTGGAAAAATGAAGAAGGGCTGCGCTGAAAAAGGCCTGTAGGGCTGCGCTTTTTGACAGCAGCCCTTTCAGTAGCAGCCCTTCACTTTTTAAGTAGGGCTGCGCTAGAAAAGCGCAGCCCTTAAGCTAGAAGGGCTGCGCTAGTTAGGAAAAGCGCAGCCCTTCTGAGCTAGAAGGGCTGCGCTTTTTCCTAACTAGCGCAGCCCTTCCTACCAAAAAAAAAAAAAAAAAAAATTTTTTTGACATTTTTTTACTCATAATCTCACATTTTCTGAAATTAAACAAAAGAGAAGAGAAACGAAACGAAAATACTAAACCCAAACAAAAAAAAAGAATGAAACGAAAATGAAAAAAAGGAACAAAAACTAATATACAAAGAAAAGTATACAAGAACATTAATCAAAACAAAGATGAAAATACAAGAAATTATATACAAAGAGAAGTATACAAGAACATTAATCAAAATAAACAAAGAGAAGTATACAAGAACATTAGTCAAAACAAAGAGAAGTATACAAGAACATAAATCAAAACAAAGAGAAGTATACAAGAATATTAATCAAAATATATAAACAAAGAGAAGTATACAATAACATTATAGATCTGAAAATACAAGAAATACCTCCAAACATTAACCTAATAATGTTTAAATACATAAAACCAAACCCTAATACATAATTTAAGGGAAAAAAAAATTTCGGAAAAACTTAAAATGGCTATTTGGAGGCTTAAACGAACTCGGATGGCTTAAAAAGCCTAAACGTCACAGCATAGCAGTGTGTTTGACTCGTTGGCTCGTTCCGCTTCCGAAAAGGTATCACAATAGGCAATCGGACTCCGTCGACATGATTCGTGCAAATCATTTCAGCGTTTTTGTCGCAATTTCTGGGAGTTTTTGACGTGAGAGAAGGAGGAGAGGGAGGAGGGATGTGAGAGAAGGAGGAAAAGGAATAATGAGGGACGTGAGAGAGGAGAGAGAATGAGGGATAATATATCTGAATCCCCGCTCAATATTTCAAAGCCCGCGGTATCGAAATTTCAAAATTTTTCAGGAAGGGCTGCGCTAGTTTTAAAAAAGCGCAGCCCTACCTTGAGAAGGGCTGCGCCTTTTAAAAAAGCGCAGCCCTTCACCATGGGAAGGGCTGCGCTTTTTAAAAAAGCGCAGCCCTTCTCAAGGTGAAGGGCTGCGCTTTTTTGAAAAAGCGCATCCCTTCTTATTTGTAGGGCTGCGCTTTTCCAAAAAGGCGCAGCCCTTCAACCATAGGGCTGCACTTTTATCAAAAGCGCAGCCCTTCTTGCGCAGCCCTTCTATTTTTTTCCGCTAGTGTGACTTAGCTAATTATTCTTAGTTGTCTAAAAGAGACAGTGCCTTTCTTAAGAGAATTCATACTTAATTTATTCGAGTTATTACTTTTTCATTGTCTTACAAATTAAATTTTTGAGTTAAGGGTTTGAGTGAACTCTTGTAAGTGTGAGAAGCTTTGAGTGAAGTAAGAGAAAGAGAAAGAGAAAGTAACTTCTATTGAAGTTTGAGAGGAACGACAGTTGTAGGAACTGTCGTTGGGAACTTGAGTTTAGTAACTTAAGTTGTGGCTCGAGAGAAAAATAATAGGATTCTAAACAGAGTTGTTTCACTATAGGAAAAAAAAGGAAGTGTTGCGCAAGAACGGCTGCGCATTTCTACAAAAGCGCAGCCCTACGTAACAGAAGGGCTGCGCTTTTGTAGAAAAGCGCAGCCATACTAAGTGAAGGGCTGCGCTTGTTAAAAAGGCGCAGCCCCTCTGACTAAGTAGGGCTGCGCTTGTTAAAAAGGCGCAGCCCCTCTGACTAAGTAGGGCTGCGCCTTTTAGTCAAACGCAGCCCTTTTAAATGAAGGGCTGCGTTTTTTGGGACAAGCGCAGCCCTTCATGGGCTTTTTTATTTTACCTGTATTTTATTTTGAAAGGAAGCATTAGGGTTTATTAAATCTGAGTCTCTCGCGCCTCACACTTTCATTCTCTCGCGCCTCATTCACACTTTCATTCTCTCTCTCCTCCCTCACATTCGCGGATTCGCCTGCTCTCACTCCTCCCTCACATTCGCCTGCTTCTCTCTCTCCTCCTCTCACATTCGCCTGCTTCTCTCTCTCCTCCCTTCACTCAAATTCCCCCTTTTCCTCTCCTTCCCAAAATCATTCCTCAAAAAGTTGAGAAAATCGCCTGCGAAAAGAAAGAAACTGAGATCTATGGATTGAAAGGGCGGAAAAGAAAAATCTGAGATCTATGGATTGAAAATTTTTGTGCGGAAATCGCAAATTTTTGTGCGGAAAATTTTTGTTCGTTGCGTTCATCAAGTACAAACCCTTTCTTGCGTCAACAACTTGGCCTGAGTTCGTGTTCATATCAAAGACTCTTTAGATCTTTTTTTTTTTTGTTTTTGTTTGGGGTGAAGGTAGATCTGATTTTTTGAGATGAACTTTTTGATTTATTGTTGTTGACATAAAAAATGGGGAATAGATATGGTTTTTGTTTGATTTATTTATATTTCTTCGACATGTTCATATCGAGGATTGTTTCGATTGTTTAAATCGACTGTTTTGATTTATTGTTGTAATTTAATTTTTAATTTTTCTTAGATATGGTTTCGTTCATATCATTTCTTAATTTTTCTTTTTGTAATTTATTTGTTCAATTTTAATATTTACTGTTTATAATATATTCATCTGTTTTTGCTGGCTGAATATCTGTTTTTGTGATTTTGTTATAATTTTATCAGTTTAGATATGATTTTGTTTCAATTTGACATAAAAAAATGCAAAAAAAAAAAAAAGATTTTTTTTTTTTGGCTCAAAAGGGATGCGCTTTTAACAATTAGCGCAGCCCTTCATGCTTAAAAGGGCTGCACTTTCTAGGTAAAAGCGCAGCCCTTCGTTGTGAAGGGTTGCGCTTTACAAGCGCAACCCTACTTAAAAAGTGAAGGGCTGCTATTGAAAGAGCTGCTGTTAAAAAGCGCAGCCCTACAGGTCATTTTCAGCGCAACCCTTCTTCATTTTTCCACTAGTGTTTTGGCCTATTATAGTGGAAAGTTGTGTTAAAATCCCTTGTGGTCGAGGTTGTTTCTTACTACTGGGCCTAGGAAATTTTTCCTTGCTAAAATCTCTCGTGTTTCCGTTGTTTGTTCCCAAGTTAACTTTTAATTCTGCAATAACTTTAGCTTATTCTCTCACTATAATTCACCTGCCCCTCTTATAATACTCATATTATACGACAATTGGTATCAGAGCGGGAACTCTTAAATTCATGAAACCCTTTTGAGTTCGAGATCTTGGAATACTAGAGAGAAACTGGAAGAAGGGTACTCTACGCAGAGGCCATCAATGTTCAATGGTAAGTTCTACACCTACTGGAAGAACAAAATGAAGATCTTCATAAAAGCCGACAATTACCAGGTATGGAGAATCATAGAGGTAGGTGATTTTGAAGTCACTACCACTAATGACAAGAACGAGGTAATTGCTAAATCCATGTCTGATTTCGATAAAGAAAATTTCGAAAAAATGGAAATTAATGCTCTTGCTATAAAAATGCTTCATTGTGGTCTTAGACCTCATGGACACAATCGTGTCATGGGATGCAAAACCGCAAAACAAATTTGGGATCTCCTTGAAGTCACTCATGAAGGTACAAGTGCAGTTAAGAGATCAAAAATAAATCTTTTAATGAATCAATATGAACTCTTCCAAATGAAATCAAAAGAATCTATTCAAGACATGTTTACACGCTTTACTTATATTATTAATGAGCTAACATCTTTTGGAAAAGTGATTACTTATGAGGAACAGGTACGAAAGGGCCTAAGGAGTCTTCCTAGGGATCGATGGATGGCTAAGGTTATTGCCTTACAAGAAACTAAGGACTTTACGAAGTTCAATCTGGAACAACTTACTGGTTCCCTTATGACTCACGAGTTGCAAATGGACAATGAGAATGGAGACATGTCCAAGCAAAAATCAATTGCCTTAAAAGCTGATGAAAGTGATGACTCGAAAACTGACGAAGAAGAATCCGCTCTCATGGTCCGAAAATTCAAAAGGATGTTTAGGAACATGAAGAATCGAGACTACAAAGGTAAGAATAAGAAATATTCTAACAAACTTGTTTGTCATAAGTGTGGCAGTTCCGATCACTTTATCAAGGAATGTCCCAATGGGAACAAGACAAAGGCAAAGGAAGGGAACTAAGCAAAGATAGGAACAAGGAATACAAAAGTTCCTATACTTGATCTGATATGAAGAAAGCTATGGTTGCTGCATGGGGAGATTCTAACTCCGAAGAAGAAGATGATCCTCAACCAAATGAGGAGACTGCAAACTTTTGTCTCATGGATCTTGACAATTCCGAATCTGATGAAGAGATTGAATATCTTTAGGCAAGTCTAGACACTATCAAAACTTCGTCTTAATTCTTTAAGTAAAGAAAAGTTATTTGAGTTTATTATTGATGCCGTGAATGATTGCAAAGATGAGTCCATTAAACTGAAACAATGTCAACATGCTTTAACAGTTGCGAAGGAACATACCTCTTGGCTTAAAAGTATTCGAACTGATATTGAGCAAAGATTTTTTGAGTTGTTTGATAAAAATCTAAAAATAAAAGAGGATTTCGAAAATCTTAAAAATGAGAACTACTTGTTAAGCCTTGAGTTATTGCAATTAAAAGAGTTTGTTCCCGAAGTCAGTTCCTTTGACATTAAGTCAGTTCCCTTGCAAAGTTTCAAATCTGAAATAAACGAGTTGAAAAATCATGTTTCGTTTCTGCAAAAAGAAAACAAGGAACTTGAAGGGCAACTTCACTTATGTAGGAACGAGAAGAAAATCCTACATATACCAAATTGGATTAAGAACCCTCAAACAAAATGAACCGAAGGACTTGGTTTTAATCACAAAAATAAATTTGAAAAACCTAAAAAGAGAGTTGATTTACCACGTGAAAGTTTGTATGTTTTGTGGGAACACTGGTCACTACAGGAACTCATGTCCTATTAGACTTGGTCGCTTTGACGAAAACTTGGAAACAAGTAAATTAACTTGGAAAAAGAAATCTATTGTTCTTGAAGGAAAGGAACCCAAGAAAGATTGGGTTCCCAACTCTAACAATTAGTTTTCTTGCAGGTTGGAGTGAGGGGGAACAACACATGGTACCTAGACAGTGGTTGTTCTAAGCATACGACTGGACATAAATCAAGATTTCTCTCACTCTCAGCCTATGATGGTGGAAGCGTGACTTTTGGTGACAACATGAAAGGTAACATAGTTGTCATGGGCAAAGTTGGTAAGTCATCGTCACATTCCATAGATAACGTTTTTCTAGTTGATGGTTTGAAGCATAATTTGTTGGGTATTTCCCAATTCTGTGATAAAGGGCACTTTGTAAAATTTAATAGTGAAAAATGTCTAATCGTCAACAAAAGCACAAAGGATATTGTTTTAGAAGGAACAAGAAAGGGGAACACATATATTGTGGATCTCAACCTTGTTCCCAAAAACAAGTTTCCATAGATAACGTTTTTGTGGACCAATGAGGATTCAGAGTAGGAGTGACAAGAAATATGTGTTGGTTATTGTTGATGACTTCTCTAGATTTACATGGGTTATTTTTCTTTCTAGCAAGGACGAGACTTATGATGAGTTCCTTGTCTTTGCAAAGAAAGTTCAAAATTTGAGTGGTCAAAAATTGCTACACCTTATATCCGACCATGGCAAGGAATTTGAGAACTTTAAGTTTGATGACTTTAGTAGAGACAATGGCTTAGATCATAATTTCTCCGCCCCTAGAACACCTCAACAAAATGGTGTTGTTGAAAGGAAGAATAGAACATTAGAGGAAATGGCTAGGACTATGTTAATAGCTAGTGGTCTTCCTATGAAATTTTGGGCCGAAGCTGTGAATACTACTTGTCATATTATGAATCGTGCCATGGTGAGACCTTTGTTAAATAAAACTCCTTATGAGCTATATTTGGTAAAAAGCCGAATATTACATATTTCAGAACATTTGGATGTAAATATTTTGTTCATAATAATGGGAAACAAAATCTTGGAAAATTTGATGCTAGAAGTGATGAAGCTGTATTTTTAGGATACTCTTCTAGTAGCAAATCTTATAGAGTTTATAATAAAAGGTCTATGTGTGCAGAACAAAGTGTGCATATTATTTTTGATGAAACAGATAAACTTGTTCCAAGCACACAGGTTGATGATGATTTCGAGATAGGTTTGGTAAGAGATCAAAGTCTTATTGATGAGACTTTGGAAGAGGAAGAAGTCATGGGAACAAAGCCTAAGGAACAACATCATGTTCCTATTCTCGATGAAGAAGAAGAACTAGGTGAGGATACACAAGTGAATGAATCCACTATTGTTGAAGCTGGTTCCCAAGAACAGGGAAATGAAGATAATCAAAGAAATCAAGTTTCCATCTAGGATTTGCAACCAAAGCCTTGGAAAACTCATCGTTTCCATCTAGTAGAACTCTTAATCAGTGATATAAACAAGGGAACTCAAACGAGATCTCAAATTAGAAATTTTTTCTTTATGCTTTCTTTTCTTTTTATGATGGAACCCATGAACCATGAAGAAGCTCTCACTGATGCTGATTGGATTGTAGCTATGCAAGATGAACTTCATCAATTTGAAAGAAACAAAGTTTGGCACCTTGAACCTAAATCTAAACACAATAAGGTTGGTTTGAAAAGGGTGTTTAGAAACAAGTTGGATGAGTTCGGAACCATAGTGAGGAACAAGGCTCGGTTAGTTGTTAAAGGATACAATCAACAAGAAGGTATAGATTATGAAGAAACTTTTGCACCTGTTGCAAGTTTGGAAGCTATTAGAATTTTTATTGCATTTGCTGCTTTCATAGGTTTTAAATTCTATCAAATGGATGTGAAATGTGCTTTTTCAAATGGTTATCTAAATGAAGAGGTTTTCGTGGAACAACCTCCAGGTTTTGAAAATAAAGATTTTCCAAATCATGTCTTCAAGCTTGACAAGGCTCTTTATGGGGTAAAGCAAGCTCCAAGAGCATGGTATGAAAGACTTTTTAAGTTCCTTCTTGAAAATGAGTTTAAAAGAGGAAAATTGGATCGAACCTTGTTTTTGAAATCAAAAGGAAAACATTTATTAGTAGTTCAAATATATGTTGATGATATTATATTTGGTGCCACTAATGAATCTTTGTGCAAGGACTTTGCTAATCTCATGAGTAAAGAATTCGAAATGAGCATGATGGGTGAACATAACTTCTTCTTGGGGTTGCAAATCAAGCAAACAGAAGAAGGAATCTACATTCATCAACAAAAGTACATAAAGAAACTGCTGAAAAAGTATGGTTTGGTGGCATCCAAAGTGAATCATATGCCTATGGGAACTTCAACCAGATTGGATGAGGATACTATAGGAACAAGTGTGGACCAAACCAAGTATCGAGGTATGATTGGCTCACAATTATATCTAACAGCAAGTCGTCCTGATATTGCTTTTAGTGTAGGGCTATGTGCAAGGTTTCAAGCCAATCCAAAGGAGTCTCATCTCACCGTAGTGAAGAGAATCCTAAGATACCTCAAAGGAACAGACGATTTGAGCCTATTCTATTCAAGAAGTGATACCTTTGAACTGAAAGGATTTGCAAATGCCGACTATGCACGAGATCTGGTTAATAGGAAGAGTACATCAGGTATGGTTCAGTTCCTTAGTCATAGTTTGGTTTCTTGGAGTACCAAGAAACAAAACACTGTTGCTTTATCTACAGCTATTATTCCCAAATGCTATGGATAAAACAACAACTTTGTGCCTACGGAATTTACTTTGAGTGTGTTCCCATCTATTGTGATAATACTAGTGTAATTAGTATTTCTAAAGATCCCGTGCATCATTCTAGAGTTAAGCATATCCATATTAGGCATTATTTTCTAAAGGATAATGTTGAGAAGGGCCTTATTAAAATGGAATTCTGTGAAACCGAGCGTCAAATTGCTGATATTTTGACTAAGCCCTTAAATAGAGATAGGTTTGAAAACCTGAGACTTGAACTTGGCTTGATCAAGTTGAAATGATTGCTATAATCTTTTTCCCTTTGTTTTGATTCTTTGTCATTATATATGTGTGAGCAAATTTGATGTTTTTATCTGTTTAAAATGCATCACAATCTTTTTATGATTATTTCATATGTATGAGTAAAAATGTCTGCAAACTGCTCACCAAGGTCCAATACTATTCCTCTTATTGTTCATAAGACAATTATATGCCTTAAGAGTTGACAAAGGATTAAATGATTAATTGTGTTCCAATGTAGCAAAACTTGTTGTTTCCATTCATTATTCCCAAACGCTGTTCCCAGCATATTAAGTCTAGATTTTATTGTTTTCAAATTTCGAAATTCAAAATCCAAAAAATATTCTGTTTAGATTTTTTCTCCTAAAAATCTGATTCTAATCCTTTTACTCTCTTCTAATATTTCTCAAGTTAGTTGAGAGATATTATCTTTAATCTCTTTAATTAGTTTTTTTTTTTTATTTTTTTCTCTCTCCTCAAACCGTGTACTATACACGGTTAATTATTTTTTTCCTTTATAATTCCCTAGTTTTCCCTTAAACAAAAATCACTCCATTTTATTTCCATTAAAACCCGAAAAAATCTCCACAAAATCATGTACATCAAACAAACCTCGCATTCTCTTTCCAACCAAAAACTCGAAAAACCCTCTCCCTCTTCCATTAACACCGAATCTCCAACTCCCATGGATATCTCTCCTAATCCATCAATAAGGGTCCTAAGAAAGAGGAAGAAAATTGAAGAATCGATGGAGATGGAAGCAGAGGAACCACATGGAAACATTAAGGGGGAATCGACGGTTCCTGTGAGAGGAACAACCAAAGTTGCAAAACGCAAATCCATGGCAACACGGTATGCTCATGGTTTATGCATTGTAGAAAGGTTAATTTTCGTCAATTGCTTGATTTGATTAAGTTTCATGGTTGGGAACACCTTTTCGAAAATTGTTATGAACAAATTTTATTTCCCAAACTTATGGATGAATTTTGTGGGAAGTTTTCAATTGATGAAGAGGGAAATTGTTCTACGCTTGTGAAGGGAACCCAACTTGACTTCAATGCTGAATTTTTGGGAAATTTACTCGGTGTTCCTGTGAGGGGAACCGATGTATATTTCAAGAAACAAAGAGGCTCTTATCCATTTTCTGATATTTTCTTTGATGAATTGATTGTGAAAAATGGTGGAAAAAGAGGCACTACCTTTCTTGATCACAATCTTCTTTCTCCTTACTACAAAATACTCTTCCACTTTCTAAAGAAAGCCCTCTTACCTCGCCTCTCTAAGCGTGCTCAAGTTAGCATGTTAGACTTGATCTACATTCACTGCCTAGCCTCTCATAAACACATATATTTTCCCTCCTTTGATGATTCAACACATGAGTCATTGCATTGAGAACGGATTTGTTGTTGGTTATGGAGCTCTGGTAACCGAAATATTAATTAAGTTTAATGTGAAGATTTCGGGGGTTCCAAATATTAGTGTGTCTACGGGAATTATGTTAAGTGTTTGTGCTTTGAACAATTTAAATGTGTGTGCAACACTACAACAAACAACTTCAAGGAGGGTAATAAAAATTGCCCTTTTTGATACAAAATTTGCCTTCATAGGTTATGAGGGCAATTTTAAAATTGCCCTTTCGTTGCCCTTGTAGCCCCGTTGTATTAGGTTTTAAGGGCAAAACTCATGTGTTTTGCCCTCTTTGATCCAATAAAAAAAGGGCAAAAAATTTTGCCCTCTTTGCTTCATCAACTAAGGCAAATAAAGTTGCCCTCTATGATCATCGGAAAGGGCAATACTTTTGCCCTCTTTGCTCAAAAACAAAGAAGACAAACACAATTGTCTTATTTGGTCTACAACAAACAGGGTAAAAATAAGATATTGCCCTGTTTGTACTTTATCAAGCGGGGCAAAAATAAGATATTGCCTTCTTTGTACTTTATCAAGCAGGGCAAAAATAAGATATTGCCCTCTTTTTACGTTGTCAACCACTGCTAGTCATTATCTAAAAACCATTATGCATCGAAGATCAATCTATTATAAGTTGAGAGATAAACCTCGTACGTGAGGTAGTGCAACAACATATACTGATTTACATAATACCATGGTAATACCAAGGGAAAAAAATATTATTATACTGATTTACTAAAGTTTTAACAAAATCATATTCACATAATGTTTACTTGAGGTAGTGCAACAACATATACTAAAACAATTTATTCATCTAAACACATGTAAATAAAAGGATCAAAATAAAGTGAACTCATCGAAAATGCTCAAGTGAACTAACATTTCTACAATCATTTGATAATAAATCCGACTGGTTTCGAGCCAAAGTTGTCATGTGCTAATAAACTGCAAAACAAAGAGATATGTCGAAGGAGATTCCATCACAATAGTACCTCCATGGCACATGGCACCTATAACAAAGAAAAAGGAGAATACATTACCATAGAATTCTCCAGAGCATATGAACTCAGTATACACAACACTGAAAAATAACATAAAAGGAAGCAATCTAAACTTAAAAGATAATTATGTACTCAATAGCCACCACTTCAATGCACAATCCATTCACCAAGTATGAGATTGTCATATACATAAAACTACCATCTTTATGCCTTCAATGATCCATCAAAAAATTCATGATGATAGTAAAAATGTGGATTATTTGAAATATAAAGATGATGATAGAACAGAACAGAACATGTCTACTGACAGAAAATAAAAAAAGAAGAGTAGTAAAGCTAAGGTGGTGGAAGGATGATGACCAAAGCAAAGGTAAAGAAGTAAAAATGTGATTTAAATTGGGATTTGGTTTATTTAGATAGCTTACCTCATCCCTGCAAAAATTGTTTGGAGCTAATAACAAAAAACATATGATTTAAGCTGTACACGTACTCCATTACCTTCTAAACAGTAAGATGCAATATATTGAGGTTGACTTTACTTTTATTCATCTTCTACCACAAGGTATAGATAACAATGTTCAACACTTAAAACTATGATTTAAGTAATTCATGCACCATTTGATAAACATCATTTAGTATTGCAAATCACAGGTGGAAGCTTGACAAAAAAAAAAGGTTAAGCAAAACTTCCTGGGTTCACCAAATCACCAATTGAAAACCAACTCATTCATGTTGCTCTTTGCCTATACCTATCAATCTTACATACACGGTCGATACCATCTACAATCAACTAATCTAGCTAACATCTTGAAGACCTATTTGCTTGTTACTTATGAACCTCAGAGCCTATGTAAACCCATCTAATTGTCATATGGCATACATCTGCTACTCCCATCACCATAAGAAACTAAGCCCCATCTACTCATACTCATTCCATCCTCCAACCTTCTCCAATTTTTCTTAAATACCTACTGGAAAGGCTATCAAAACTTTCAAATTAAGAAGTCAGAGAATTCAACCTATTCTTTAATTTGTGCGAGGTTAGATCATCTTTTGTGAAGAAAATAAATCCTTGAAAAAAAAGAAGATAAAATGCATCCAACTTCTATCATTATCCATGATAATTCCCGAAAAATAACTGAAATAACTTTAAAAAAAAAAAATTAAAAGCATACAGAAATTCTTATAACCTCCACAACCATAATTATAAAAACACGGCCAAATTCAGCGTGGCAATTACTAACAGTGTATTACAAAGATGCTAATTTTAGTAGCAATTCGTGAATCGAGACCTACAACAAGTATAACAAAGTAAAGCTACAACCAATAGCACATTATTAAGTCGGAATCACATATCAAATATAACTGTGTAGTGCAGCAAATAAAACATAACAAAAACCATCTTCACATCAACAGCGCAAATCATAACATCTGGCACCCAATGATTTATTATTCACATTACAATCTACAATTTAAAATCATAACAATCTAACAGCAGATAGATCATCTAATCCCAGAAAATCTACTCAATTTCAAAATTCCTCAAAGTTCAGAAACAACAAATATCCTCAACATTTAAGTAGCAAACAACATTAAGCACTTATCATCCTCAAAATTACAATCAAATCCGAGGTTCAACAAGCTTCAATTCGATCCAAAACTAAAATCAACTCACGGAAAAACAAAATGAAATGAACATTTTCACAAACGATGAAAAATACACTGAGCAGCAGATCTAAAATAGTGAAGTAAAATCCAATAAACAAGCAAGTCAAAATAAAATAGATCACATCAAATACATACAACAATACAAAGATTAAAACTCAAATCTATGTACAATAATAAAGAACAAAACAATTTGATTCAACAAAATGACAGAAGAAATGTCATCTCATTTTTTTAAAAGAGAAACAAAAATCGAAGAAATGTATAAGATCATGAAGAAACCTAAGGAGTACCACAATCAGCTCCGAATTTTCAGCACCTCAAGACTAAGTCCATAACTACCACTATATGAAGCAGCACTAACACAAGTAAGCCACAAAGCAATACAGATCATACTACATATTTGAACGAAAGAGACCTACCAAGATAAACCTGAATGGTCTCCAAAAGCTCAATATTATTCTGCAACCCGAGAACTCCACTTGAAATGCATTTGGTAATTGACTTGAAACATCATCATTCTAATTAAGAACTAATCTCCAAAACAATGGAGCACTAAATCGCCATAAATCATGAAAATTCTGCAAATTATAACATGAAACATCAATTAATTGCAGAAACTTAGCAATACTATTCTACAAACACAAAATCATAGTTTACATTATCCGATTAAACAAAATCGTATTAGTAAAAATACGAATTGTGTTAGCAATTGCGAAAAAAACGAATTCTATTATGAACAATGCTTTGCGAAAATCACGAATATTGTAAGCAATCGCTAGAATCATGAATACAGTAAGCAATCGTGAAAATCACAAATTACGTCAGCAAATTTTTCTAAGGGATTGAAAGAAATTGAATGAATCTTGAAGAAATCGAATTTTTTTTTGAAGAAATCGAAATCGAAATTGAATGAATTCGACAGAGAGACTGTTCAATCGCATAAACAAATTGCAGAAACAAGAATCTATAACAAGTCGAAGATGTTTAATCGCATACAGTAGAGAACCCTAAAAAACAATATTGATATGAATATATATTGAAATAACGAATAATTGAAAACGAAAAATTCACCTCAGATGTACGAACTGATGAAATCGATTGAAGCGAACTCGATCGACTGTAGTTAGATTGAACAAAAGTTGATTGAGAGATTGAAAAGAGAGAGAAATTGAATTAAAAGTTGATTGAGAGATTGAAAAGAGAGAGAAAATATGAAATTGGAAGTAATTAGTAGAGTAGAAATCTCAAGCTCTCAAGCTATTGGGAAAATATTACCGTATTAAAGCAAGTAATTTGGAGTTTTGGTAAAGCTCTCACATGGCCCTTTTCTTTTTCTTTTTTTCCTTCTTTACCAAGGAGGACAAATTCAGTATTTTGCCCTCTTAACTAATTTTCAAATAGGGCAAAGTTAGATAAATTGCTTTTTTAAAGATTTTTCAAAGAGGGCAAAATTTTTTAATTGTCTTTTAAATGTTTTCTAAGATATCAAACAAATAAATTGCCTTATTAGGTCTCTATAAAAGGGCAAACTTATGGAGTTGCTTTATTAAGTAGTATCAAATAGGGCAAAATGATAAAATTGTCTTCTTATTAATTTTCAAAGAGGGGGAATTTTATTTGCCTTTTTTGATACTATTAGACAAGGCAAGTAATAAATTGCCCTCTTTGATCAATAAATATTGCCCTATTTGAAATAATTTCTTGTAGTTGTGTTGTGAATGGCAAAGTAATCAAAGGAAGAGCTAATGTAGATGATGATGAGGATGAGGATGATGATGAATGTGGTGACGAGGAGGAAGAAGAAATCGAACTTGAAGTTGAAAAGGAAAAAGAAAAGGAACAAAAGAAAACCGAAAAAATAGAAAAAGAAAAAGAAAAGAAAAATGAAAAATTGGAAAAAGAAAAAAAAAAACAAAAGATAAGGGAAGAAGGCGGTTGAAAGGGAAGAGTTGGTGAAACCGGTTGTGAGAGTTACTCGAACTAGTCAACGAGTTCAAAACTTGAAAGTGCTAAACTCTCCTTCACATGATGAGGACGAAAGTCTTGATGATGATGAAGTAAGTGTGATTGCTAAAGAAGTATATGATGCTTGAATTCCTCCTTCAAGGGAACAGTCTCCTGTTCCTATGGATAACATTCCTCCTCTTACTTCATCTCCACCAAAAACTGCATCTCCACCTCCTTTTGTACCACATAATACTCCCATCCCTCCTTCTACCAAATCACCTCCACCATCTCCTGTTCCCAAAGATAAGAAACAGCTGCTGTTCCCATCCCAGAGGAACAACCTGCTATTCCTAATCTTAAGGAACAATCTGCCGCCCAAAATCCTCCAAATACATCTCCTTCTTCATCCCAAAACCCTACCATTGGTGCTACCTATACCCTAGCTCATGCTAGGAGGTTGGATTACTTGTTTACTTTGGTAATGGTGATTCGGAAGCTATGATGGAGTTTGCAAATGAAGCTAAGGAGTGAACGGGTTAGTGCAAGGGTGATGAGCAAGGTTGACAAGGCTTTGGAGGTCAAAAGTGATCATGGAACAACTTGTGAAATGACCACATCTCTCCAAAGATGAACTGAGATTGATGAAGTTGGAGGATGTTGCTCAAGCTTGATCAAACCTTGCCAGAAATCATCAGGAAGTGATGACCAAATTCGATGATGTGGTAGAAGAAGTAGTCGAACAATCTTCCTCTCCTGAGGCTTAAACACTATTCTTAGTTTAGTTTTTTTTGGGAACATAACTTTTTATTTTTTTGTCTTTTCTTTCTTTCTTTCTTAAGCATGCTACAAGGAACTATGTTAATTTGATAATTCTACGTTAAAATCTTTTTGCATGTGTGCGTCTCTTGAATGGCTAATATTCTTGGATTGCGGTTTTGAGAGTTGAATGCTTTATTTACTTATACTAACCAAATTGTTTCTCAACAAGTTTGGTGGTGTGTGTGTTTTGGTAGATAATTTCATCTTTTTGAAATCGTGGACTAATGTTTTTGAAGATGCCAAAGGGGGAAAGAGAAAGGCAATCAGAGTAAATATTTATCTAGTCATGGTTTATGTTCTCATGTTTCCTTATAAAAATAAAATAACAAGTCTATTATAATTAATTAAACTTAGTTAAATACTTTGTTAAAAGAGTTTTATATGACTTATGTACATTACATATTATTATATTATATGCCTTTTGTTGCCATCATCAAAAAAGGGGAAATTGTTGACCCTTGAGTTTTGAAGATGACTTAACCACAAAAGACATAGTTTATTTTATTCATGTTGTTGCTAGGTAATTCATTCTCGAGCAAAGAGAATACTTGATTGAAGATTAAAACGGAGAATCAATCAATGATCGGAGTGAAGATGTTCGAGTGTTGAAGTATCAAGCATGGAGTGAAGATTAGAATACCTTAGGGTGTAATTATTATCTTCATGTTAAGGTTGAGTGAAAGCTCAATTTAGTTTGTGGTGAATTCTCAAAGTAACTTGGTTCTGTTCCCACGAAAGGAACATACCCTGGCACAGTTAGGAACAAGGTTAATGAACAAGACTTATAAACTGTTTTAGGAATACCTAAATAATTTCTAAGTGTGCGCCTAACTCTTGTGTGCGCCTAATAAGTTAGTTAGAGTTTTAGGAAGTTTTGACTATGAATATTTTAGGGAGTTTTTATTAGTTTGTTAGGAAAAGATTTAAAATGATTTTCGATTTTATTAAGATAAATATCTAACCGAATTTAATCTTATCTTTTATATTTTATTTAAACTAAAAGATTTTGTTTTCAAAATAAAATATACTTTCCGGTTTTTAAAAGATTTTCGTTTTAAATATAAAACTGATTTTCGTTTTTAATCAACTTAATTTTTAAAGATATTTTCCTAAAATCTATTTAAAGTAAATATTTATTTTACTTACTTCCCAAAAATCTGTTATCATGCTTAAACTACTGCTACACATTTTGTAGTTGGTGGTTAGTGGGTTTGATTAATTATTTCCTAAGTCTTAATTAATTTAAATAGTTTAATTATTCCTCAAGTATCTAACACCACGCAATACTTACAGCTTCTTAGTTTTAAGTTATGTAGTGGAGGAAGTGGATTAATTACTTCTCAAGGAATATTTAAAATAAACTAATTAATTAATTAGAGTCATGGACATCATGGATAATGGATTAAGTAGTGGATAAGTTTATTTCTTGTCTAAATTGTCTATAAAAAGGTGCCTAAACCTTTAACAAATTGTGTCTTACTTAGCTAATTATTCTTAGTTGTCTAAAAGAGTCACTACCTTTCCTAAGAGAATTCATACTTACTTTGTTCGAGTTATTACTCTTCCATTGTCTTACAAATTGTATTTTTTAGTTAAGGGTTTGAGTGAACTCTTGTAAGTGTGAGAAATTTTGAGGGAACCAAGAGAAAGAGAAAGTGAAAATAATTTTTAGTGAAGTTTGAGAGGAACGATAGTTGTGGGAACTGTCGTTGGGAACTTGAGTTCAGTAACATATGTTGGGAGAAAAGTAATAGGATTGTAAACAGAGTTGTTTTGGCCTATTATAGTGGAAAGTTGTGTTAAAATACCTTGTGGTCGAGGTTGTTTCTTCCTATTGGGCCTAGGAAGTTTTTCCTTGCTAAAATCTCTCGTGTTCCCAAGTTAGCTTTTAATTCCGCATAAAGTATAGCTTATTCTCTCACTATAATTCACCCCCCCTCTTATAGTACTCATATTATACAACAATATACATATACATACAAATATATACATATACATACATATATATATATATATACATATATATATATGTATACATATATATATACATACATATATGTATATATATATATATTATATATATTATATATATATATATATAATAATATATATGTATACATATATATATACATACATCTTTATACATATATATATATACATATATATATATACATATATATATGTATACATATATATATATATACATATATATATGTATACATATATATATATATACATACATATATGTATATATATATATATATATATATATATATATGTATATATATATATATATGTATATATATATATATATATGTATAATATTATATATGTTATATATATATATATATGTATATATATATATATATATGTAATATATATATATATATGTATATATAATATATATATGTATATATATATATATATATATGATATATTATATAAATATGTTATATATATATATATATATAATGTATATATATATATATATATATATGTATATATATATATATATATGTATATATATATATATATATATATGTATATATATATATATATATATATGTATATATATATATATATATGTATATATATATATATATATGTATATATATATATATATGTATATATATATATATATGTATATATATATATATATATATGTATATATATATATATATATATATATATATACAGATATATACATATATATATATGTATATATCTGTATATATATATAACCCCAGATGAACTGAACATGAATACATGTATCTTATTAATATATAAATTACATAAATAAAACAACAAATAGCTAAAAGTTTGCGCTAAACGAGCTAACCGTTACTCCAAAATTCTGAGTAGCATTACTCCAAAATTCGAATAACATGAAAATAGCTACCGATTAACAAACTAAGATTAAAAAAACAAAGGAAAAAAACTATAACAGTTGAAGATCTTCTTTCTCCTTAGATCTTTATCTCATCTTTCTCCTAAAATATAAAATTCAATAAAAAAAACATGAAAAACAAAAACAGAAGAAATTAAATAAATTACACGAAATACAATGATGAAATTTAATGAAATTACAAGAAAAAAAAAAGTGAACTGAAAAAAAAAGATGGAACCCTAGTTTCGGAGAATTGCGAATTGGGACGAACTACAAGGAAGCGACTTGCGCAAAGAAGGAAGCGCACAAAAAGAATCCGCCTATTTAGCGACTGACATTAGCATCTGTCATATAAAACAGACAGTATGTGTGGAAATAACGTCCGCCTTACAAGCAGACTCAAATTAGCGTTCGCCAAGGGACTTTAGCGTCCGCCTAACGGACGCTAAATTTTTAGCGTCCGTTAGGCGGACGCTAAAGTCCCTTGGCGGACGCTAAATTCACGCATATACCAAGAAATGTTTCGACCCTTCCCAGAATATTTCGACCACACTTTCACCAAATCTCATCTACGAAACCTCCTTTCGACCCTCCCGAATTTCGTCGGCGAACCGCTGCCCTCCTTGTTGCCGGAGACTCCCGCCGGACCCGCGCCGCTGCCGGACTCGCCGCCTTCGGATCTCCGGTCTCGCGCCGCCTTCACGTGGTAGAAGATCATATCTCGGATCCCAACTCACTCCGCCACCTTTTCTCTCTCTTCTATGTTTGAAGACCACCGTCGGCGCCCCGCCGCTGTGCGTGCCGCCACCGCCTTTTCTCTCTCTTCGACAGTTTTTAATGTATGAATTTATACTTTAGTTTTGTTGATTTTTGGCTTGAATTTCTTGTTGTTAATTGGGGTTTTTGGTATTTTTGATGTATAGTTGTTGTTCATAGTTGTTGTTGTTGTGTGTGATGATTGTTGTTGTTATTGTTTTTAATTGTATTGTTGTTGTTGTTTAGTGAATTTGTTGTTGTTGTTTTTAATTGTATTGTTGTTGTTGTTTAGTGAATTTGTTGTTGTTTTTAATTGTATTGTTGTTGTTGTTTAGTGAATTTGTTGTTGTGTTGTTAATGAATTTGTTGTTGATAATTAAATGTTAAGTGTTGTGTTGTTATAATTGAATATGTTAAGTGTTGTTGATAAAAGAACATGTTTAGTATTGGTGTTGTTCATCAACTTTTTAATTTATTCATATAATTAGTGAAGTAATGTTATTAATGTTACATGCTTTAGATAAATTGAGTGATTAATTTATTACACGTATATTTAGTTGTATCGAATTGAATTGATTGTTTAGTATAATAGACTTAGTGTATATTTAGTATATGTTCACTATATATTTGTGAATTTATTTATTATGTAGTGTTGTTAATCTTTTGGATTTGTTTAGTAATTCTTAATTATTCATAAATTGTCTAATATTTGTCTACTACATATCTTACGTACTTCTATTAACAAGTAGTGAATATAGTGAATTGATATTTCTAGTTGTATGTAGAGTTTTAAATTATGAAAAGGAAGGAACGTAGCTGGATGTATAACAGACTTGATGGGTGAGTTTGTGAAAGGAGTTGATAAGTTCATTGAGTTTTGTTTACAACATCCTCATTTAAATGACGGTGACAAGATAAAATGTCCATGCATGAGGTGTAATAACTTGCGTTATTGGATGTGGACACGGTCAAAGTACATTTGTACAGTAAGGGTTTTAAACCGAATTACTTTGATGGTTATGTCATGGTGAACGTGCTACGGGGTCCTCCTCATCTTCGCTCAGTCAAATCCATATATGGATATGGTTGTGGATGCTTTAGGGAATACTGAAGATCATGCCATGCTTGCCGGTTCAAACTCAGTTGAAGAAGAACCGAATGGTGAAGCAAAGAAGTTTTTTGACCTTCTTAAGGCGGCCGAGAATCCCTTGTATGAAGGGAGCAAGATGTCCGTGCTGGAGATGGCTTCTAGAATCATAAGTTTAAAGTGTGAGTATAACCTACCACACAGGTGTGTTGATGGTTTTCTTAGTTTATTGAATGAGGTGATACCCCAGAACAACAACATGGGAAGAACTTTCTACGACACAAAGAAAGTTCTAAAGGGTTTGGAGCTTCCTCATGAGAGGATACATGCATGTCCTAAAGGTTGTATGTTGTTTTGGAAGGGCGATGCTCACTTAGATAAATGTAGTGTATGCGGTAGTGATCGGTACAAGAAAACTTCTAAGGGAAAACTTATTCCTGCAAAAGTGTTAATGTACTTTCCAACCACACCGAGGTTGCATAGGTTGTTTGCAACTAAGAATACTCTGAGAAATGACATGGCATGCCGACAATCCTCGAATGCAGGTACCTTAGCACATCCAAGTGACAGTGAAGCATGGAAACACTTTGATAGAACCTTTCCCGATTTCGCCGCTGAGGCTCGAAATGTTAGACTCGGGCTGTGCACCGAGGATTTTCTCCATATGGTAAGTTTGGAGGGCAATATTCATGCTGGCCAGTTATCCCACACCATACAATTTGCCTCCATCCATGTGCATGAAGAAACCATTCATGTTTCTTTCTTTGCTCGTTCCGGGCCTAAAAATCCCAAAGGAAACTTGGATGTGTTTATGCACCTCTAGTTGAAGAGTTGAAGCAGTTGTGGCATATTGGGGCTAGACCTATGATGTTTCAAGGAAGCAAAATTTCAACCTTCGAGCATGCTGCTTTGGACAATTAGTGACTTTCCTGCGTATGGTATGTTGTCCGGATGGTCTACTGCTGGAAAGAAGGCAGTCCTTATTGCATGGATAAAAGCAAGGCATTTGGCTTGAACATGGGGGTAAAGTGACATGGTTCGATTGTCATCGACAATTTCTTCATTCTGACCACCCATTTCGAAGGAATAAGACTGCTTTTTGTAAGAATAGGGTTGAGAATGGCGTAGCTCCTCACATAATGTCTGGAGAGGAACTGTGGCAGTGCGTGAAGGACTTACCTAAAGCAACTGATGGTCCCGAGGCGCTGAACCGATTGAAGAAGGATAAAAAAGGTTGGTTGAAACAGAATATTTTGTGGGAGTTTCCATATTGGAAAGATTTGATTATCCGTCACAACTTAGATGTCATGCGTGTAGGGGTGAAAGTTCGGTGTACAGTTTGGTTTATAACCAACTCCAAATCCAAACCATATTATTTCGGTTTGTAAACTTTAAGTCCAAATGCAAACCAAATTGTAGTTCGGTCCAAACTGAACCAAACCGAAGAAATTCGGTTTCTAGGCTTTGGGACCAAACCAAACCAAACCGAAGAAATTCGGTTTCTAGGCTTTGGGACCAAACCAAACCGAAATTTTTAAGTATGCTTTTTTTTTGCTAACAAAGTCTGCTAACTTGCTGTTATAAGTTATTACTGCCTATTTGCCTGAGATTTGCCTCATAATATCAGAATTAATACTACTAATCCAGAAAAAAAACTAACAAACCAACAACATTACAACAATCCAACAAACATCCAACTTACAACTAGGTCTAGTAACTTAGTAAGTTGTCTGAGTTCATTACATCATTAATTCATTGTTCAAAATAACAACTTAAATACTTAAATAATTGTTCATTACAACATTAACCAAAGTACTTAACAGCAGCAGCAAAGAACAGCAAGTCCATCCCGTCATCCGAGATCAGCAGGTCCAAACACTTCATCGATATCATCACCGAGAGTCATATTTTCCAAGTCTAGCAAACAAAGGTTGAATTATAAAAAAGTTAAATGAATATTATTGCTTTTATATTAATCAAGTATGAAAATTAAAAACAAATACTCATTGTTCCCGTATTAGTAATATTACCTTCTTCAAGTTGCTCGACTTCCTCTAAACATTCTTCAATACTCGAAAAAGGAGAAGCACGCATCCAATTTTGAACACAAACAAGTCCATCTACAACCCGCGGCGTTAAGGAGCTCCGAAATGAATCAAGAAATCTGCCACCAGTGCTGAATGCACTCTCAGAGGCTACCGTTGAAATAGGGACAGCAAGTACATCTCGAGCCATACTCCCCATTGTAGGAAATCTTGCACTATTAAACTTCCACCACCCCAAAATATCAAACTCATCATCCTCATCCTCCGTGTCCTCATCTAAATATTTGTCCAACTCAATTTTAGCATCTCCCTCTTTCTCAAACTTGTGTTTCTTATACTTGCTCTTCAAAGCCTCAATTTTTTTATGTTTAGGAGAAAATGGTAGTTGATCCTTACTTGATGATACCTCCTCCTTCAACACATCACTTGATGAAAAACCACGATACTCCTCATACATGGCATTCAAAGCCTCCCTTAAATTAGTTATCAAGGTACTTGCCACATCAACACGATAAATTTGGGTTATCATCCACTCAACATAATCAAGTTTATAACGAGGATCAAGGACAACAACAATAAAAATCAGCATGTTCATTTTCTCCACATCACCCCAATATTTATCATAATTCTCCATTTTAGAAGCAATAACACACATTTCAAAATCCTCACTTGATTCTAACTCTTTTAACAATAGCAACATTCACCAACTCTTGAAAGAATAAATTGGAAGTGACATATAGAGAGCCCGATACACGCAAGGTAAGATCATAGAAGGCTTGTAAAAATTCAGAAAATCTTTTCACATTACTCCAATCATCATAAGTAGGCGTACCCTTACCCTTCCTTTCATTAAACTCAATCACATAGTGAGGGTCTTCCTCACCATACCTCTCAAAAGCACCTTCAAGATCAATGGCAGCACTCAACATTAAATAGGTGGAGTTCCACCTAGTAGGCACATCAAGACATAACAACTTTTTTGTGTTTATCTTTTCCTCCGAAACACATTTTTTAAACCTTAGCAACCTGGCAGGAGATTGTTTGATGAATCTCACAGCATGCCTAACACGATTAACAGACTCATTCATTGTTTTTAAATCATCAGAAATAACCAAATTGATTATATGTGCAACACAACGCATGTGAAGATACCTCCCCTTAAGAACCCCAGATTTCCAGTGATTAATTTTCCTTCTCAAGTATCCTATGGCAGTGTCATTGGAACTAGCATTGTCTACAGTTATGCAAAACACCTTTTCAAGCTCCCAATCAAGCAAACATTTCTCCACTTCTTTCCCTATTTCCTCACCCTTATGACTTGAAATAGGACAGAAATTTAGAATTCGTTTTTGCAACTTCCAATTGTTATCAATAAAGTGAACAGTGAGACACATGTAATTAATTTGCTTAATCGAGGTCCATGAATCAATAGTTAATGAAACCCTTGAATTACAATGCTTTAACACATTTTTAAGCTTTCTTTTCTCAATCACATAAGTTTGATAACAGTCTTTGGCTATTGTGATTCAGGAATGAACATGAAATCTAGGCTCCATAACATTACCGAAATGTCTAAACCCGACTCCCTCAACAAACTTAAAAGGTAGTTCATCAACAATCACCATGAAAGATAATGCTTTTCTAATACTAGCAGGATCATACTTTTGATAAGTTAAATTACTAGTACCATCACCTATTTTAGCACCCCTAAAAGAAATAATACTTTGCTTTGAATCTTTAGGAGTGTTATAGGGATACTTACGACATCTATTAATGTGACCCCACATAACACTAGTGCCATTCTTCTTCGGATTGCACTTGTACTCATACGACAATACTTGCAAATAGCTCGCAATCCAAGGGGTGTTTCCTTCTTCAGAAAATGCTCCCATACTTCTGAACGATCTTTCATTCTCTTCCTTTTTGTCTTGCCATCACCGTTATTTTCGGATGAAGAAACGAGCACTTCTTGCACATCATCATCCTCTTGTTCCACTTCTTGAACACTTTTTCCAGGATTACCAATGTTGGATGACATCTATTTCACAAAACAAAATGCACTATATTAACAAAAATAACATAATATAGAAATACAGAACACAGAATACAGTACAACACAGCAACAACAAAAATAACATAGTACATAACAACAATTCACTCTAATGACATCTTCACAACAATTTGGGTTGGTTGAATTTATTTCACTCTAATGACAGTACAGACAATTCGGTCAAAAAAGTAAAAACATTTCGCATAAAAGAAAATTCATTCAAATAAAAGAAAATCCTCAAATGGAAAATATATTTCACAAAATAAAAGTCTAAAAACAACAATAAAAACAATCCGCATAAAAATTCATACAAAAATCAAAATAATCCGGTAAAAAAAAAAACAAAAAAATGCATAAATTTAGAAATTAGAACAACAACTCAACAAGAACAACAACAAATGGATCTTGAAGAACAACAACTCAACAAGAACAACAAAAATTTTATTGTGAAGAACAAATGAAGTGCGAAAATAAGCAAAAATAACAAAAAAAAATTTTAAAAAAGAACAAGATCGAGCATTTAGTGACGTGTACCTTTAACAGACGAAAGAATGAAACTATGAAAGATCGAGGGAGTGCGAAGAACTGTGAGAGACTGAGAGAGAGTAGAGCGGGAGTGGCGAACACCTTCGGTGAAGTGCTGAGAGGGAGTGGGCGAGTGGCGAAGGACTCTAGGGTTTTTATTTTTTAGGTTTTAACTTTTAACTATTTTAGGTCTTTTTGGTTTGGGCCATAAATTGGGCCAAGTTATATAGTTAGACTATACTCGGTTAGATCGGTTCGGTGTACGGTTTGGAGTTCGGTTTTTTGACCACCACACCAACTCCAAACCGAAAACCGAAATTTTTTAAAAAATAGGTCCAAACCGCACCGAATTTTTAAAAAAAACGAACCATATTTCTTGTGCGGTTCGGTTTTCGGTTTTAAACCGTTTTACTTTCACCCCTATGATGCATGTTGAGAAGAATTTTTTCGACCAACTCATTAACACTATGATGGATGTGAAGGGTCAAACTTCAGACACCCTTAGTGCAAGAAAGGATATGGCACGTGTTTGCAAACGCCGGGAACTGGAGCTTGTTGATGATGGTGTGGGGAATTTGGCCAAGCCTAAAGCACCTTACACACTCGACAAGGCTAAAAAAAAGGTATTTTGTGAGTGGGTACGTGACTTGAAGTTTCCAGATGGCTTTGCATCGAACTTGAGTAGATGCGTGGATCTTAGTTATAGTAAATTGCAAGGATTGAAGAGCCATGACTGTCATGTATTCATGGAGAGGCTGTTGCCGTTGGTCTAAAAGAATTGCTTCCTTTGCATGTTTGGAAGTCGATAACCGAAATAAGTCAATTCTTTCGAGATTTGTGTGCGTCCACAATCAAAGTCAGTGAGATGAAGCGCTTAGAGAACAACACCGCTGAGATCTTATGCAAGTTGGAAAAAATCTTTCCTCCATCATTTTTTAATTCAATTGAGCACTTGTTGGTTCACTTGCCTTATGAAGCAAAAGTTGGTGGCCCCGTCCAGTATAGGTGTCATACAATACTGAATTCATACATAAAGTGCTAATCCTCACCTTAGTGACAGGTTGCTTAACCACTTAAAACGTAAAGTGGGAAACAAAGCACGTGTTGAAAGTTTAATATGCAATGCCTACGTAACTGAGGAGATAGCGAACTTCTGCTCCAACTACTTTCAGCCCAGGGTTGACACAAAATCAAGGGACTTAGGAAGAAATGTCAATCCTGATGTCACTAGCACACATGGTCTTGGTGTCCCGAGTTGTTCAGGGAAGACTGCGGTCGACCGGGAACAGATGGTCGTTTGCGATGGTTGCAAGACAAGGAGTACGATCGAGCACATCTTTACGTACTTGCAAACAGTGGCATCTTAAGTGATTATGAAAGGTAATTTGGTGAGAAGTTGTAGACCCATTGATTACATTCTACTTGTCCTTTGCCTAACGTGTGTGACATTACTTACTCAAGGCGATTCGAGGATTATATTGTCAATTCAAGACCGAACATTGCTAAGGATGATGTGTGAGGAGCAAATGCGAAGGAGTTCCCTAGTTGGTTCAAGACAAATGTGAGTTTCGTACATTATTTGTTATAACCATTGAGAACCTTCATGTACTAACTTAATCCCTAAAATCAGGTCCTTCGTGCCATGACAAGTGACGATGTCACTCGAGCTCTTGCTATGGGTCCTTCCAGACAAGTGAGAATGTGGAATCAGTTCTTTGTGAATGGATATAACTTTCATACACAGGACTATGGCATGAACAAGTCAACTATGAATTATAATGTATGTGTACAAGCTGCTGATAGAGCTGATTACTTTGGCATTTTGGAGGAGGTCATCGAACTGGTGTACCATGGTAATTTGGCTGTTTATAAGACAATTTTGTTCAAGTGCAGTTGGATGGACTCGGACAAAGGTATGAACATTCATGAACAGTGCAAACTTGTGGAAGTCAATCACACCAAGAAATATCGAAAATATGATCCGTTTGTATTGTCGTACCAAGTTAGCCAAGTATACTACGCTTCGTATCCCAGTCTTAGGAGGGATAAAGTGCAATGGTGGGCTGTGTTTAAAACGAAGGCAAGGTCCGAAGTTGATGCCCCGGATGATTTGGATGTTCTCCAAGAGGAAAGAATAGACATCGTTGCAGTTCTTTGTGCTCCGGATGAGATACCAGATTATGATGCTGGTGACGACAACAATAATGATGAGATCATGGAATTTGAGGCACCGAATGAACAAGCAGAACCAAGTGAATATGAAAGCAGCGACGAGACTGGTGATTTGACTGACGATGATGATGACGAGGATGATTTGTTTGATGACTTTTAGTGTATTTTGTTACCTTATGTAGTTGCTTTTGTTGTAAGACAATATGTTTGTCATTTTATCGCTTTGTCGTATTCTATGTGTAAGACATATTATTTATTTCTATTATATGGGTTTTAGTCATTTAATATATTTTTAATTTGAAGCTTTTTCCAAACTGATTAATTAGGTGATTTTCAATAGTTTTGTACTACGGTTTTGTAATTTGTTTATGATTAATTTCATTGTTTATTGATTATAATATGTGATTAATTTCAAGCTTTTGCAAATGTCATCAGGTGCCGGATCTCGAGGTGGTCCTCGTGATAGGGGTAGTGGCAGAGAGGGGCCTAAGCGTGATGGCAAGTTGGAGAGGGATAGGACAATCATGAGGCTGGGGTAGGTGACAAGAAAAAGGAGTTGGACCCCAATGGAATTTGGTAAGTTATATTATGAGCGTAATACTTTTTTACTTTTAATAGATTTTTATTGGTGTTGTTCAGTTGGTTTTAATTGCTTTTTATCAGGTTTGAAGACAATGGAATCATTCGCGACATGATTAAATGCTTCAAACAACATTTCCATCATCCATGGAGGAACTATTCGCAGGTTGATGACGATACAAAAAACCTTTGGTTCTCTCTTTTCAAGGTGAAATGATATTTGTTAAGTTTATAATATGTAAAAATATTAACCCGTTGTGATTGGTTTTCTTATACATGTAAACTAACCCTTTATACTTAAGTTTATAATATGTAAACTAACCCTTTATACTTAAGTTTATAATATGGAAACTAACCCTTTGTGATTGGTTTCTTATAAGCATGTAGAGCACATATAAATGGAGGGAGGAGCTTCAATCCCAAGTGAGGTCTACATTCGACAGGAAAATGGCCAAAAGGTTGAAAGATAATCACCACTCGATAGTAAAGAAGAAGGGTGGTGTTTGTCCGACATGGTTGTCTCTGAGCATTCATGAGCAGATGATGAAGAATGCTCAAGACACGGAGTTCAAAGCACGATTTCAGAAGGCTAGCAAGAACCGGCGAGGAGGTGACTTGACCAGCAGTGTACCTCCTTCTCATGTCCAGGGCTCCATTTCCTCAGTAGAGCGCGCCAAGAGATTGGTAAGTGTAACTTGTTTGAATACATTTAATCTAGAATCTTGATTTAATTAATGTCTTTGAACGTGTAGGCCGCACAGCGTGAAGGGGTGCTGCCTTCCGCTTTGGACTTGTTCATAGACACACACATGAGGGATGAGTCTAGAAAGAAGGTGCTGATTAATGACAAAGTCCAAAAAATCAAGGTAATTGAAATAGTATAGGATCATACATTTTCATAGAGGTAAGATTACAGGAACATAAAACCCAAAAAAGGGTTCGAAATGGCTTAATTTCTATCATTTTTATTTGCTAAGTGTCTTAAACTTGCTTAGAATCATACAACCAAGTAGTAGAAAGTTAAATGAGTATTCAGGACTTGCATGAGGCATTAGAACTTGAAATAGGCATAGAGGTAGGATCATAGGAACATGAAACCCAAAAAAGGGTTCGAAATGGCTTGATTTCTCTCATTTTCATTGGCTAAGTGTCTTGAACTTGCTTAGAATCATACAATCAAGTAGTAGAAAGTTTAAATGAGTATTTAGGACTTGCATGAGCATTAGAACTTGAAATAGGCATAGAGTAGGATTATAGGAACATGAAACCCAAAAAAGGGCTCGAAATGGCTTATTTCTCTCATTTTCATTGGCTAAGTGTCTTAAACTTGCTTAGAATCATAAACCAAGTAGTAGAAATTTAAATAGTATTCTAGGACTTGCATGAGCATTAGAACTTGAAATAGGCATAGAGGTAGGATTATAGGAACATGAAACCCAAAAAAGGCTCGAAATGGCTTATTTCTCTCATTTTCATTGGCTAAGTGTCTTAAACTTGCTTAGAATCATACAACCAAGTAGTAGAAAGTTTAAATGAGTATTTAGGACTTGCATGAGCATTAAAACTTAAATAGGCATAGAGGTAGGATTATAGGAACATGAAACCCAAAAAAGGGCTCGAAATGGCTTATTTCTCTCATTTTCATTGGCTAAGTGTCTTAAACTTGCTTAGAATCATAAAACCAAGTAGTAGAAAGCTTAAATGAGTATTGTAGGACTTGCATGAGGCATTAGAATTTGAAATAGGCATAGAGGTAGGTTATAGGAACATGAAACCCAAAAAAGGGGCTCGAAATGGCTTAATTTCTCTCATTTTCATTGGATAAGTGTCTTAAACTTGCTTAGAATCATACAATCAAGTATAAAAAGCTTTAAATGAGTATTCTAGGACTTGCATGAGCATTAGAATTTGAAATAGGCATAGAGGTATGGATTATAGGAACATGAAACCCAAAAAAAGGGCTCGAAATGGCTTAATTTCTTTCATTTTCATTTTCTAAGTGTCTTAAACTTGCATAGAATCTTACAACCAAGTAGTAGAAATTTAAATGAGTATTTAGGACTTGCATGAGCATTAGAACTTGAAATAGGCATAGAGGTAGGATTATAGGAACATGAAACCCAAAAAAGGCTCGAAATGGCTTAGTTTCTCTCATTTTCATTGGCTAAGTGTCTTAAACTTGCTTAGAATCATACAACCAAGTAGTAGAAAGTTAAATGAGTATTTAGGACTTGCATGAGCATTAAAACTTGAAATAGCATAGAGGTAGGATTATAGGAACATGAAACCCAAAAAGGCTCGAAATGGCTTAGTTTCTCTCATTTTCATTGGCTAAGTGTCTTAAACTTGCTTAATCCATTCTTGCAGGAAAGTTATGACAAAACTCTTGCTCAATGTGAAGAAAGAGGTGAAACCAAGGCCCCGAACCAGATTTTCTTTGAGACTGTTGGTGGCAGAAAGAAAGGGTGGGTTCCTGGTTTGGGGACGAGTGGACCTCTATTTTGAGAGTCTTCGAGGGGAGGAGGTAGTTCGTCCTCCAGTTGCACTCCTTCCATGTTTTCTCAGTTGTCTGCAAGTTTCGAGGAAGAGAGAGCCGAGATGCAAAGAGAACGTGAGCGGATGCAGAAGGAGAGAGAAAGGAACGCATCGCCAGGCAAAAGAAGAGAGAGGAGGATCGCAGGGTGATGATGAGTACCTGCGCAGATGAGGGCGACTATGGAGACATACAGCCAGATGATGAGCCAGTGTGGTGGTTCTTCCCTTTACCGGGCCTCGGACCCCCCACCGGGGTGGTGATGCGTGTGCGACTTAGGATCCTACATTAGCTTACACTATCTATCTTGTATATATTTCGGACGTGAGAACATATAATTTAGTTAAACCGTTAACTTATGTTTATGTATGTATGAATTTATTTAGTGTATGTATGAATTTTAATTAATGCAAACAGGTCATTATGCAGAATTCGGCGCATTAGCGGAAGCTTGAGTATATTTTGTTGCAAAATGAAACAGGTCAAAAACTATTTAAATACAATTAACATTATTACAAAAAAAAAATTATCGTCCGCCTATGACATTAACGTCCGCTCAATGAAAAACCAAGCTCACGAGAAGGCGAGCAATTAGCGTCCGACAAAAGCATTGTACCGTCCGCTACAACGGACGCTAAATAGCGTCTGAAACCTGGGCAGACGCTAAATAACGTCCGCCTTGAAGGACCTTACTTAGCGTCGGCCTCGTTTTCAGACGCTACGTAGCGTCGGGTTTTAAGGCGGACGGTAAAGTTGAAAAGCGGTCGCTAATTATTTAGCGACCGTCTGTCGGATGCTAATTCAGTTCTTATATTTTTCAAAATGCGTGCAACGTGTACGCTTTTTACCGGGCATGCCGCGTCATGCGCTTGACACGTCAGCTGCGCCAGGCGCAGCTGGCACGTGAGGCGCTGTTTTATTTTCGCTATAAATACGCCTGAATTTCGTACAGGTTAAGGACAAATATTTTCACATAACACTCGACGAATACTTTACGAATACCTTTTTACGAACTATGAAATTTCCATACAAAAACTCATACCTTTCAAACACAAATACATTCAACCTACATACATTCATACATTCAGATTTTCAGGATTCACGATTGCTCGTCTCGAAGGTTGTCGATCTTGCAGACCCAAGCCATGGTATAATCCTTACGATCCTTAAATAAATTCTTTATTTTTATATCGAAGTTACTAACAGTTTTCTTTCCATGATGTAGATCATTCATATAAAATCATTGTACATTATATTCTAACCTCTTTGCTTATACTTAATTTATGTTCATATTATTCTTGCCTTTGTATATCATATGCTTGCCTGATCATTATATGCATATTATATGATTGTCCTGCGCTATTGCTTTTATCATCCACATGTTATTATTACTAAACAAATTCAAGAGAAATATTCTAGTATTAATCAGATTAATTTGGACAACCTGCTAGGTTCCTTGGAAATTGATTGCATAATCACTTGTCACTAACAAATAGTCTTTTTATGTGTTTCCTGAACTAACCTATTCTAAAATATTTTTAGGGTGTATAAAAACGTTATATGATTATTCTTTGGCATAAAATCTGTAATGAATCGATACTTACTAGAGGCCAGCAATGGGCAACATAGTTCCTGACTGTCTTATACCCTCACCCCCGAACTCAGTTTTTGGTTCACTTTGACCACCTTTGGAGTCATGACGGGGAAATATACATTGGATAAGTCCCTATTTTGTCCCTACGATTTCCCAAAATCCAATTATGTTTATGATTCTTCCTTTAGAGAATTGTTGGCAACTTTAAAACTTTTTCAATACAAAAACCTTTACGGTAGGGTAGTCAAATCTAATAAGCGTTCATATCGCGTAGGCGAAATAGAAGCATGTTTACAATAGTGTATTTTGAAATGATGTAGTTTATTGGACATGATAGTGTTGTTGTTTATTGGCATAGTGCTTTGCATGATATAGTGTATATTGACTTGATATAGTGTGTTTTGAGATGATATAGTGTATTTTGAAATGATATAGTCTGTTTTGACATGATAGTGTTATTGGTGTGTTTTTTGGCATAGTTTTGCATGATATAGTTTATATCGACATCATATATAGTGTATTTTAAGATTATATAGTTTAGTTTATTTTTATAGTACAAAAAATTATCATAATTGATTGTTTGTATTAACATGATAGTGTATTTGACATGATATAGTATGTTTTGAAATGATATAGTGTATGTTTATTTCGAACAATTGTTTTTGTTACAGAGCACCCTGGACATGATTCTGGTAATCCGTCTACCAAACATCAGGATGGAAGAAGTGAGGCTGCGAACCCTATTGGTAATGAAGGAACTGGTTTAGCTAATCATCTTGGTAATGAAGGAACTGATGCTGGTAATCATGTTGATACAATTGTTACACAAAAGGCAGCAAGCAAAAAGAGGGTAAATCATGTAGCTGACAAGGATACCTTGAAAGCTCTAAAGAAGAGCAGAATAATGATTGAAGCTGATTGACAGAGGGTAAACCTCTTTAAAACTACTTAATGTGGTAAAAGGCTTTGTGAGATGAATGAAGGTTTGAGTGCCGAACAGAGAAAAGTTGTGAAAGAATTTAATTTTGGATCTTTGTTGGATTTAAAGATTTCCAGGACTAATAATTCTTTGAGTGGATGGTTGTGAAGAGGTTTGATGGTGGTTCAGGAATCATTAAAGTTGGTTATGCTACAGGTTTCAAGGTTAACCAATTTGATGTGTATAATGTGTTTTAGTTTCCTCTACTTGAAGGAAAGGATGTGGTGGATGTGTCTAGGGGACCTAACGCGGAGAATCTGCATTGTGAGTTGAAAGTAAGTTGGAGGGATTAATTTGAAGTTTGTCAGGATACAGGACAAATTCTTATGTCTTCTATTTATTCTGAGTTAATTAGGTTAGTTGAAGTTGGAGAGGATTTTAAAAAGCTATATGTGTTATTTGTTTTTTCTTCTTTATTAGCTCCTATTGCAAATAACACACTGGATTAGAGACTGGTTTTTACTGCAAATGAGGTTCGGAAAATTCCTTGTTTGAATTGGTGTAAATATATTTTGGAGAGGTTGAAGCATGCAACTATTTTGTACAATAATTTATTGTACAATAAAGGTTCTGGGGGGCATTATACTGGGTGTATAAGTTTGTTGGAGTTGATTTACTTCCATCACCTACATATTGGTGATGGCGTGCCTCCAACTCAACTGCCTCTGTTGTCTCATTGGGATAATGTGTCAATTGGCAGGAGAATTCATCGTGAAGTATTATGTGATAAGTTTGGATGTGGTTTGCTTGATAGTACTTATCCAATAAGTGTTATGTTTTAGTTCGCTGATGATGGGCATGTCGTTTTCACCCAAATGAAGCCGGTTAAAAAAAAATTGAAGTTCTGTATGTACCACATCATGTATCGTCTAATGATACAGGAAGTGGAGCAAGTGATGTACCAAACGAGGCTGCACCCAAGAGGAAGGTGAAGTGCAAGCTTCATATTCAGTTTCAGATTCCACCAGGAAGTCTCACTGATGAAGAAATTATTGCAAAAGCTAAAGATGTAAGTTTAAATTTTAGAATAATATTAATTTTTGATATAGTATAGTTTTGAGTGTTATAGTGTATTTGTATGTGATATAGTGTGGTTTTATGTTATATTGTGTGGTTTTATGTTATATTGTGTGGTTTTGTGATGGTGTGATAGTGTGTTTGTATTTGATATAGCGGGGTTGTATGTGATATAGTGGGGTTGTATGTGATATAGTGTGTTTTAATGTGATTTACTGTTTGTGCCTTACAAAAATTTAGAATAATGTTCTCTTTTAATATAGTGTAGTTTTGACTAATATAGTGTTGTTCAATATGATATAGTGTATGTCGTATGTCGTATAGTGTATTTGCTTTATTGTTTCTTTTTGTTATACTGATGACATAGTTTGTTTCTGCTTTGATATAGTTGGTGCTATTTTTATATAGTTGGTCTTGTTTTGATATAATGTATTTTTACCTATTTACATATACAATAGTACAAATTAGTTTTTGTTTTGATTTTTATAGAATCTTCATGCTTTGTGCTTGATTTGGAAGAGGGATTTGCAAGTTGTCTCCCTTTGCCACATTAATACATTTAAGAGTTTGAAGAACTCTTTTGTAGCTGGTATTCCTTCTTCTTCTGATAATCCTTCACAAAGATGATCTTGACAAAATTTTGTTAAGTTCAATTTATCAGAAGTACGTTGATGAAATGGTATCAATTGCATATGTTGTGAAGGATTTGCCAGCTGGTTGGGATGAGGTTTCTAATCCTTCTACTACTGCCTTCCCTAGCTTTATAGGGACTCAATTGAGTCAAAACGCAAATGATATCATCGAGAATATTGTTAATAATATTTTTATAATGCAATTGAGGACAAGTCTCTGGAGGAGAATACGTGGACTATTTTCCAAAATGCTTTCTCTAGGGGTCTAGGAAAGTCAACTCAAGGCTAGATGATTATGCAGTTGAGGGTGCTTTCAGCCATCTTTCTAATATGATGAAAGATTTTGAAAGTATGATGGATGATCTACCTATATTTTTAAGGAAGGTTGTTGATTATTATTCTAAAAATCAACATCCTTTAGATGGCACGTAAATTTCTGACTGAAATTTGTTTAATGCATTATTTTTATTGAAAATATGCTTACAATTTGTGTTGTTTGTTGAAGAGCTCTTTTAGATGGATGGAGTGTTCTTCTTTATTCCTATGAGTGGGATTTGGACAGTTGCTAGTGAGACTGAAATGTTTGAATCAGTTATAGATAATTGGGCAAGAATGATAAATATGAATGAACTCAGTCTCTCTTCTCCTCCAAAATTTTTTTACTTTACTTCTTCTCAAAGTGTAAGAACTTTTTGTAATATATTTTTGTGTTGTTGAATTTTTTTATCTTTGCATGCATTATTTATTTTGTGATAACATGAGTTCTTATGTTGCAGGCTGCATTATTGCATGTGCTGGAAGGTGGAACTGATGCTAAACACATCAATGATTTGATCAAATGCTGGAAGTTTCAAAGTCAAGAGTGTAATAATATTCCAAAACTGAATTCTGTTGTTGAATTGGTGAGACAAGTTCTGTTTTTGGAATTATGATGAAAGTATTTATTAGTATAAATCGACAAATATATAGGTGGTTTGTATATGATATAGTGTGTTAGATATTATATAGTGACTTTGTTTATGATATGATGTCTTCTGTGCTACAGAGTATAGACAAATATATAGTGGGTTCGTATATGATATAGTGTGTTTATATATCATATAGTGGGTTTATTATATGATATAGTGTCTTTTGTATGCTACAAAGTAGAAAAATATATAGTGGGTTTGTATATGATATAGTATGTTTGCATATGATATAGTGGATTTCTTTATGATATAGTGTGTTTTATGTGCTACAATTTATATAGTATTAGGTAAATATGTTATGATATAATTATTTTCATTCTCATTTAGTGAGTTTATAATTCATATTCATTTTGTAGGTTTTTTTCCCAACTTTACTAAATGGAGATAATCATTATGTTTTGTTTATGCTGGACACAAAGAAAAAGACTGTTTTTTATATTGATAACAAGATTTGGGATGATGATGAGGAACATAAGAAAAAGATAGTGACTCTCAATTCAATCATTGTTGATGGAGTTTCAAGTATTTTCTAATTTTACGAAATCCTACAATATGAAGGTGATGATATTGGTTTATTGCCAATGACAGAAGTGAAAGGAAGCTAGAAAAAAGGTCCATATGATTTGAACTGTGGTGTGTATATACTTATCCATATGCTGCTTTTTTACATCCCATAAGAGTTTCAATGCCCATATCTGAATGATGTAAGTTTAATATTATAATTATTCCTAACTCGGTTATGTATTTAATATTTTTTTATAGTTTATTACTGATTTTATTTATTTTCTAGAGAGGATCAGGAAAGTAGGAAGAGTCTCCTTGTGTAGTTGCATGATTTTATCTGATCTGAATAAGAATAAAAGTGTGCTTGTGGAGAATGTTATATCATTCAGATCAAAGAGATCAGAGAGGATTGAAGAGGATATGAGACATAAAATGCAGTCGGAAAAACAACACAAAGAAGTTGGAGGTGGGAAGAAGAAGACAACAAAGAAGAAGTTAACAATCAAATATGGAAATTAAAGTAGAACTACTTCATGTACTTGATTTTACAAACAATGTTACTAATCTAACTGAAATAATAGTGTGATATACGTAGGTTATTATTGGGTTGATACAATAGGTTTTTTGATGGATTCACCCTTTAAAACAAGAAGCTCTAGTCCTGGAGGGATAATATCAACGACTTCACGTCCATCCGAGGCATCCGCTATGTTTATTTCGTATCCGTCCTTTTCGTTTCGCATAATTTTATTTACTACACCTGCTATTGTGGTTTGACAGCAGGCTTGTGTTGATTCTGTAGGTTTTGCTAGTAAATTAGGTTTTTGTTGATACAATAGTTTAGTTGATATAGTTTCTTTTTAGTTGATATAGTGTGTTTTATGTTGATATAGTTAGGGTTGTTCATATAGGTGGGTCGGACCGAAATTTAGATCGGACCGGTCTGGAGATTTCGGTCCGGTTGGTGGTCCGCGAAAAATGACGATTCGAGGTTTTCGGTTCGGTCTGGTCCAAACCCGAAAAAATCAGGTCCGACTCGAAAACCCGAAATCTTAGTATTTTTGTATAAAAAACTGCCACTACCAGCCCATTCTTATTCCTAAATGACTAAAAACATTTCATTCTCCCTCTAAGAAACCCTAAATCACTGACCACTTGTTTCTCTCACCTCTTCCTCACGCCGACGCAGCACTTCGTCACTGTTATTGATGGCGTTGATCACTTTGATAGATTACTATATTTTGTGCTTTTGTTAGTTTTCAACAAGATTAGCAATGTCAAAGCTCTTGGAAGATGTTGCGTGGTTTCTCGAAGGTTCGAGTCTTTGGTTCCTTAGGTTAAAATCGTCATTGTTCGAGTTGATGGTGTGATTTCCGATGATGATTTCTCCTCCACCGCTTCTTCAATAGATAATTCTCGCTCACCTTTCGCTAATCTTGTTCGTCTCATTTTCGGGAATATGTTAAGCCTCTTCAAGCTTTGGGCCATTTCTTAGGGCCCAAGCGATCTGGTTCTAGTGCTGCTCTTATTACTGGGCCTTCTTCTCTCCCGCTTCGTTGTTGGTTGGTAATGGGGTGGATGATGATGAGGAGGAGCACTCAGGTGTTGAAGAACTTTGATAGATTCGCTTCCTCTACCCAGTGGTGTGCTGGGCAAAACAATCCTCAAAACTTGTAGAAAGCCTCTCCCAGCCTCATTACATAAAACTTTGGAGAAGGTACAGAAAAAGAGACACACACAGTGCACACTGACAGTAAGAGAGAGAGGAAAATAACTTAGAGTATAAAGAAAATCAGGTCCAGCCGGGTCCGGTCCAGTATTAGGCCGGTGAACAACCCTAGGTATAGTAAGCTTTATGTTGATGAAGTGATATAGTTTGCTTATAATTTATATAGTTGATTTTGTTATTATATAGTTGATTTTCTCCTTATATAGTTGATTTAATAACCGGAGATTTATATAGTTGATATGTAAACTTCATAAATATGTAGTGCACTATATTTGTATATAGTGTACAAGTCTTGTTAGGTACTGAGCTATTATTTATATAGTTGTAATGTAGTTGATTTTTTTTATATAGTTTATTTCCTCATGATATAGGGTGGTTGTATGTGATATAGTATGGTTTCATGTGATTGTGTGGTTTTGTGATGGTGTGATAGTGTGTTGGAGTTTGATATAGTGGGGTTGTATGTGATATAGTGTGTATTATAGTGCTTTTGTTTTTTATTGCCTTATAAAAATTAAGAATAATGTTCCCTTTTGATATAGTGTTGTTTATATGATGTAGTGTATTTTTCATAAGAATATGTTTATATAATGTACTCCATAAGCATATATTGCACTATATTTTCATATAGTGTACAAGTCTTATTACAAACTCAAATCATTAATAACAATGCATAGTTCTCTTGGTAAACTATTTCAGAATAGATGTTCTTTTGGAGTTATGCTTTCAAACTCCTTGTATCTCTTTTTTGATGCCCTCTTATATGAATCATGTGTCCTTTTAATCACTTATTGTCTTTTTATTTTGTGACTGCTCTATTTGGGTCCAAAACTGTTGGTCTTTGTGTTGATTCTTGTGCATTGTTTTCTTGACTTTCATTAGCTTGTAATGCTGCATCTGCTTCTTGTAATGCTTTCTAATGAGCTTTAGCTTTTTCTGCTCTTGCTTTTGCTTCTTCAATCATTATTACTTCTTTAACTTTTGAATTGTTTTTGGGAAATTCTTATTGGTAACCTTTTACTATTGAAAATTATATTTGGTAACTAATCTCAAAAGTTTATTCAAAGCGTGACCTCTTAATTAGTATATTGTTACCACACGTGACATTAATGAGGTTTTCCGTTAGATGTCATCTTTAAACACAATTTTTTTGTCTCACTCCACCCCCACCCATGCCAACCCTCTACACCCCCACCATCCCCCCACAACAGCCCACCCCTACAACCCCCCCCCCCCCACACAACCCCTTTCCAGTTCCCCTACCCATTGCCGCAGGCCGCCAGCCCTCCACCCCACCCCACCTCTCCCCACCCTTCGCCTTCCTACTTCACTACTGCTGCCCCTTTGCCCCCTTCCTAAACCCTCTTTCCACTGCTGCCCCTCACCCCTCTCCTGCCCTTCCCCCCTTCACATACCCCCTTTACACCAAACCACCCCCTTTGCCTCCCTCCATAAATGTCGAGTTTATCGACATCAATGTAGGTAGTAAAGAGGTCGTCCTCGAATCCGATCTCTTCTATGGAGGATCTAGTGAATGGATCCGAGGAGAGATCCATGTTGTCAGAGAAGCGAAAACTAACCTTGAAATGTGTGTGATGATGGTGTGGCCATGGAATAGGTTCGGGCTCGGAGAAGGAGTGAAAAGCGTGGAATTCGCAAAGGTGATGGTAGGATTTCCATTGGAAGAAGGTTTGGTAGGATTGCCATTAATGTCGAGATTAGGGATTGAGGTTGGTGGTGGTGGATCTCGTTTCATTTCCATGGTGAAAGTGGTGTTTGATTTGGAACGTTGAAATAAATAAGGAGAGAGGAGAGCCACCGCAACCAGCACTGATTGTGCGATAGTAGCAGAGGTGGCTAACAAAAAAGAGAGAGAAAGGCCAGTAACCAGATGTACTTAATGGAAAATTTAACCAAAAACGTCATTAATGTCACGCCTGCTATAAAATAGAACTATAAGATCACTTTTTAATTAAATTTTTAAAATGGTTACCAAATGTAATTTTCAATAGCACAAGGTTACTAATAAGAACCTTTTTTTTTAGAGGTGATCATGAGTCGGGTCAGGCTGCGCCTAAAAAAATTGCCTATTGGTCGGGCCGGGCCGAGCTGGGCCAAAATCTAGGCCAAATTTTGTGCCCAAATCCCGTTATTTCGGTCAACATCGAGCCGGGCAAATAAAAGACTAAAAAGTCATTTTTGGCTTGTCCAAAGCCCGCCGAAAGTAAAAAAGAAAATATCGGGTTGGCCAAAAACTTCTGCCCTAAACCAGCCCAAAAATCGGGCCGGGCCGGGCTGAGTTGATCAAGTCTAGCTTTTTTCTAAAACTTTCCTCTATCACTGCTCTAGCTGCTTCTATTATGTGACTCTTTATAATATGAGTTTGTAGTACCTTATGGCATTAAAGTTTGTATTAGTATTAAGTAGACAAATTAAAACCACGAGAGTCTACATAAGTCTAGATATTATAATACTCCTCATTGTTACACCATCCTGTTATCACCATCAGTACCTAAAACATAAAACAAAATGTCGTGAGCCGAGGCTCAGTAACATACTACTCTAACAACGTAAATTCATTTCAACTAATTTTATTTATAAACAGGAAGGAGAGAATAAGTAAAACTACTTCACAAACATAACATATCATATTACATTATCTTCTTTATCATGTTCATCATCATAAATCATATTATATGGTAAACTTGGCTAGTAAAATATAACGGACGTCTCCCTAGAACATAGTAACATCGTAAACGAGAGGCAGCCATCCGAGGACAATAGCCCTCACTAAAGGGGAGGTGGCGTTAATGCCCAGAATATAGAAATGTGTCGTATCATCCGAGGACAATAAGCCTCACTAAACGGGAGGTAATTAACCAGCCGGAAGGTACGTGCACGATCCAGGATAACGGGATACTTACATGGAACCGTCTTTCACTTAAATTTATCATGTTTTATTTCTTTTAAGCATATCATAATCATCATGAATAATTATACACTAAGGGAAAAAAAGGAACGGCTGCGCAAGAAGAGCTGCGCAGGAAGGGCTGCGCTTATTCTAGAAGCGCAACCCTACTAGTGAAGGGCTGCGCTTTTTTTTAAAAGCGCAGCCCTACATAAAAGAAGAGCGCTGCTTTTTTAAAAAGTGCAGCCCTTCAGTTAGTAGGGTTGCGCTTGTGAAAAAGCGTAGTCTTTCTACTTTGTAGGGCTGCGCTTTTTGTTACAAGTGCAGCCCTACGTTAAGTTTTTTTTTGGTATGAATTAGTGCGCGCATGTACAGTAGAGAATTACGAACAATTCTATTTCCCTCTTTCCCTCCCTTAGAGAATTTTCGACGAAAAAATTTGTGCGACCTAACACTGCTGCCCACCACCACCACTGCTCCACCACCACGACCACGACCACATTGCTCCACCACTGGGTTTGCGCGCCCTAATTCCACGGCCCCTGCTGCCCACCACCTTGTGCACCACATTGCTCCACCACGTGCAACCGCGACCCTTCTCTTCTCTTCTCTTCTCTTATCTTCTCCACCATTTGAGTGGTTAATTAGGTATGAATTAATTTTGTTTTTTAAATTACTTTTGTTTTTTCTTAATCATTGAATTAAATGATTAATATGCAATGTGGGTTTTGTTAATGCTAGGAAGAAGAGGCTTAGGAAGGCACATTAAAGGTCCAACTATCTCTTCTGTCTTCATTGCTCGTTGTTGGTGATAAGAGGTAACTAGTTTAACATGTAGACAAAGTTGTCATGTGCTTCAAATTGATTAAGTTATGATAATTTATTGATGTATATATGTTTTTTTATAATGTATATTATAATTTATTGATATGAGATTGTATGAAAACGCAATGTGATTTAACTATATATGAAATCTACAAGTTGTTTGAATCATCATCATATGCCTAGATAGCCGTTCAAGACTTACTCATTAGGAGCAAGTCTTGAATAGTCCCCGATTTGAGACTGTTCTTGAACGTTTGATCTCACTTAGGTGGTTAATGTGTGTCTTCTTTTCAATTCTGAGGAAATTCTTGGCTTATCGTTTTTCTACATTGTTCTCTGGGTACATATGTAGATAAGCAATTATCTACATTGTGTACTTGCAGAACTGTAGGGAAATGTTGCCGGATTTTCCTTAGAATTGAAAAGTTGGCATATATTCACTAGTGAGATTAGACGTCCAAGGATGGGTTAGGTTGGAGTGATAAGGACCTTCGGCTGCATGCATGAAATTGAACATGTCACTATCTTAGCTTGCTATATACGTGTGTGATTTGAATATGTGAGTGTATGTTCTTAAATAATGATTGATGCATTATAATGAATGTTGTGTTTAATTATTAGAGGTGGTCTTCTTGAATGAGATGGATCGTACTTGGATGTATGGTAGTCGTGAATCGATTGAGTTTGTGAATGGGGTCTCGGAATCTGTACAAGTGCATTAGAATATCAAACATCCTCTGGAGCAGTCGACTTTTATTGTCCTTGTTTCAATTGTAGAAATGTGAGCAAGGTAAGTAGTATACATGTGGTTAGGGAGCATGTCTTTCGCCGTGGGTTTAGGCCTCAATACCACGTATGGATTTGGCATGGTGAGCAGGGGAGGTATATAGGAAGCTCTGAAGTAAAGAATGATGTAGATGAAGAAAAGAAGGATGATGATGAGTTAGGGGATGATAATTTGGATGATGAATTTGGAGATGACGATAGGGATCGGGTAGACGAGATGATACACAAGGTTGAAGATCAATCGTGTAGACGACCTCGTATTTTTGAGTCTATGTCTCAGGCTGCTGAAAAGCCGTTGTATCCAGGTTGTACAAGTACACCAAACTTTCCGCGGTGGTAACACTGTTCAACATTAAGTCGAACGCTGGTTGGACGGACTCTAGTTTCACATCGTTGTTGGAAGTTTTAGCTGAGATGCTCCCTGATGGAAATGAACTGCCAAAGTCTTACTATTATGCGAAGAAGCTAATGTGTCCTTTCGATTTAGAGTACGAGCGGATACATGCTTGTCCTAACGATTGTGTGCTTTATCGTAATGAGTATGAGCATTTACATGAGTGTCCACATTGTGGATTGTCGGGGTACAAGCGTGAAGGAGCTGGAGGTAGTGAAGGACCTCCAGCTAAGGCGTTGTGGTATCTACCCATAATACCTAGATTTAAGCAAATGTTCTCAATTAAAGGAGATGCGAATAATTTGAGGTGGCATGCAGATCGTAGGAAGAAAGACGGTCTGCTCAAGCATCCGGTTGATTCGCCTCAGTGGAAAACTATCAATAGGGTGCATAAGTCATTTGGTAATGAGGATAGGAATCTGAGGCTTGGATTATGTACGGATGGCATGAACCCTTTTGGCAATCTCTATTCGCAGCATAGTACATGGCCAGTAGTCACTACTACAAATATGGGCAAAGTGACCACCCATAAAAGACCACTTTGATGACATAAGTGATTATTTAACAAAAAACACCTAATTTTTTAGATGAGAGGTCTCTTATATTATAATAAAAAAGACCTCTTTTTTAGAAATGTGGTCTTTTTGCACAACATCAAAATCTCCAATATTAAAGAAACCACTTATTTTTGTTAAGTGGTTATTTTGATTTTGTATCATTTTAGAGAATATATGGAATCCTAAAATATACATTATTAGCGGGATGAATTGTAAATTCAAAAAAAAAAAAAAAAAAAAATAAAGGCGCCTAACTAATAGCCTTATTCCAATTTTAAAAATTAAAACCCTAACTAAAAGGAATACTTTATTCCTTCTTCACTAATCGCTAATCACAATTATATTGATCTCATTCTTCTTCCCACCGATACCGCCACAACGGAACCACCCAAAATTCCTTCGCCGGCTACCGTTGCCAGTACTCTGAATTCACCGGCGGCCAATATTCCTCACTGTCTACTCGTCTTCGCCAGCCTTTTCTCCCGACGATCGAATTATCGCAGTCTACTCGACTTCGCAGTATACTCTGTTCCATTGCAGTCTACCACCACCGTGTTATCGCCGACGACCGAATTATCATGATAAGTGTCGATCAATTCATCTCGCATTTGTAGTTGTTTGTTTCTTGAGCATGATTTGAAATTACCCTTTTAGTTCTCTAGATAATGCTACTAATTTAAAGGAGACATAAATGGGCAACGTAATAGCCTCATAGGCAGAGTTGGGGAAGGTTTTGTGATTTAGGACTTACGATGGCTACCTGTATGGAAAAAGGTGGGGTGTGAAGGGTGGTAGTTGAGGAGGTGAGCAAGCTTTGTGGTCATAGGGTTGGTGGTGGTACCATTTGCTAATTTGTTCTATTTGTTTATGTTTATTCTATTTTCTCTGTAAATTGGTTTGTCTAGTCAATTCCTTGGTATAATAGGTTCTGCACTTTTACAAATGGGTTCACCTTCCACTCCCTTTCTCTTTATCTCAATAAGCTAAAGTTATGGGAATGAGGGATCTTAAACCCTCTTCCTGGTTCCAGGAACTAGTGAATCAAGTGCCTCCGCAGGAAATCAAGTCGACCTGATACCGATAGAGCATCAGACAAGGGCACCACCTCAAACACGGTTGCATCCATTTTGTCATCAGCAATAAACATAATAGTTGGATTATTGTTACTATCAGGGGTTGATTTCAGGTACTTGCTGTTGTCTCCCTTCAGTAGGAAGAACTGTGGCAACTTCACCACCGCCCATGTTGAAGGAGTGGTGAAGTCTACCACCCCCGGCCCAAATAAATTTTCTAGATCATCATCATTTAGTAAGGGACTGGCTTCATGGTTTTGGTTTGATTTGTTTTGGATTTCTAGATCAGACGAGGTTGGCTCAGCCATTTTGATGAACTCCCTCTTAAATCTTAATTTGTTCTTCTTTTCTATCTTCTTGTTATAAAGAAATCTCCGACACCTTGGGCTATATAAAGACTATTCTTACCCCCGGAAAGTCCTAGTTCTTAATTACCTGATAGTTATTCAGATGTGAGATTTATGGACTTCTGTCATTTTGAAGGTGTGCTTTGTGGTTTAGAAGATGACTCAGTAGGGTCAGTTCAACCAATGCAAAGCTGCATTGAATTCCTTGATTGGCTTCATCATTATCAATTTCTAGGATTCTTTAATTCTTGAAGAAAATTAAACTAGATACATTGTGTTATTGAAATGAACATGCATTTCTTGCTGCAGTAGTAGGGGATTCAAAGCATCCCCTTCTATTTAAGATGTTAAGCAAAAGAAAAAATTCAATTAGGTAATCCAAGGTTTGGGTTAATTACACTAATGTATTATTTGATAAATGTATTTGGCCTATCTAGAAGCTTAACTAAAAATATGTATATTCTTTTATGGACTTAAGAATTGATAGTAATGTATTATTTGATGAACGTATTTGGTCTATCTAGAAGCTTAACTAAAACCATGTATATTCTTTTATGGACTTAAGAATTGATGCTAATTTTGTATGGGGTAGATTGTGAAACCAAATCTGCAAAATTCCACGAACCGATCAAACTTTAATCACTCTGAAACTTATAATCTGACATAAAAAATATATACTTGTGATTCTTAATAAAGATGAACGTGTATGTCATGTTAATAATGTTATTACTTCAATCAAAACAACCGTGTGTTGAGAACTCTTAAACCCCACTTAATAATTTTTATGTTATTTTCAAGATCGGAGTGACTCACTTGTCCATTTTCATGAAGTAAGTTAAGTTCAGTTGTGTTTTTAGTTGTTCTTTTCTAATTTCATTATATATATATATATATATATCCAAATTAATGTGCAAGATACTTGAGCGAAAAGTGTCAACAAGGTGGTGTATGTAGGATGTATGGATTTTGTGATTCAAATTATTTATCTCCCATGATACAAACCAATAAAGAAGAGCAAGTCGACTATCTAGCTCGTATCTTTGGCGAAAATGAAGGGAATAATGTCAATCAACAATTCTTTGCACCTTATCATGAGAAGTAAGTATGAATTATTAAATTAATTATTAAAAGGATGGGAAGATGTTAACTGGCTATGCACACACTAACATTTGCGGATGTGCAGTCGACATTGGATGCTAGCGGTCATTAGTCCGTGGAATGTAGTGGTGTTTTGGCTTGATCTTGCTGGAGCGGAAAATGATATTCCTGAATTTGCTCAAAGGACCATAAATGAGTATGTATACAAAGTACATTATATATTTAACTCATAATATTGAAGTAATCATCTAATTTTTACTTGACAATTTTTTAGGGGAATCATAAAATTTAGTCTCGTATATCGAAAGGACATTAAGAAAATGAAAAAGAATCCGACAATTAAGTGGAAAAAACCTGAGGTATGTTATTCTAATTTTTTATTATTTTGATGCATTTATATTGATGCTTATTAAAATTAATATGTAATATGACTAATTGTATAATTACCTTTATGAACAAGTGTCCTCGTCAATCCCAAGAATCTCTGGATTGTGGATATTATATATGTCGATATATGCTCGATACTATAGAGAAAAGGCGACAAGTGATTCCTGATAAGGTATCAATTCTTTCAAAACACCATTTACTTGCTTATTTCTCATATCTATTATTAGTGCTTGAAGTTAAACAATATTTATACTTATCAAAAGTACTTACTTTCATGATTAACAACATATTTCATATCAAATTATTTTTAAATCATTTTATTAATGCTTTGTAGTACTTTGGCGGAGTTGCAACTGAATTTCCTCAAAATAAGCTTGACGAGTTGAGAGACTTATGGATCAAATACGTGGAGGAATATAAACAAGCGGAAGAAGAGGAATCTGAAGAAAGTGTCGATTTTGATTAGGTGTTAAGCGGGATTATATAGGTAATTAGTTAGAACAATGAGTTGATTAATTTACTCTGCATATGTGTTGAAAGAAATAATGGCTGCTTTAGGTATCTTTTGAGAAGTTGATTTTTTGAATCTTCATATATCGATATTATTTTGTAATGAATTATGGTATTGCATCAATGAAATTTTTGTCAAGTTATATAATAATTCGAATTTTGTCAATGCAAGTGGCATGCGATTTTGTAGGAAATATATATCAAATAAAAATTATAGGTAAATTAAATAAAGCCACAAGCTAGAATTTTGTCGTTAAAATAATGAGGCAAAGACACCATCTGTTCTAATGTATGGCCTCTTATATCAAATTAAATATAGTACTTAGGAAGACGAAAGAGACCACCTTTCCATCTAAGTGATTTTTTTAAGAAAGATAAAGAGACCACCTATAATAAGTGGTTTTTTAGTACGATGAAAGAGACCACATTTGTTTTTCATGTGGTTCCTTATCCTTTTCATTTTTTCCTACTACAATATATAAAAAAAACCACTTATTTAAAAAAAAGTGGTCTCTTCTTTCAATATAACAAACCACCCATAATAAGTGGCCTTTTACCCTAAGAGACCACTGAGCTAGAGACCACCTCTAAAGTGGTCTCTAAAGCGTTTTTTAGGGGGTCTCTTTATGCATTTTTGTAGTAGTGTTTAGTGGTTTATAACTTGCCTCCTTGGTTGTGCATGAAATGCAAGTACATGATGCTGTCGCTTCTTATATCGGGGTCCAAACAACCTGGAAATGACATAGATGTATACCTTCAGCCGCTTATTGAAGATTTACAGAAGATGTGGAATGAAGGAGTGTTAGTATTTGATGCGTATGCTAATGAGATGTTCACTCTGTGTGCCATGCTTTTTTGTACTATGAATGATTATCCAGCTTATGGGAACTTATCTGGGTATAAGACTAAAGGAAAACAACCTTGCCCGATTTGTTTAGATGACATGAAATCTACACACCTTAAGGGCTGCAAAGATGTGTATATGCGCACACGAAGGCTCCTCAGCCGCGACCATCCCTATCGGTTTAAGAAGAAGGCATTTGATGGGACGGTTGAAGAAGAAGTTGCTCATAGACCATTAACTGGTACTGAAGTTTATAATCAGGTGAAGGGCATTGAAACAGTCATTGGTAAAACTGCTAGTTAGGTTGATCGACCTACAGGATTATGGAAAAAACAATCCATTTTTTTGAAACTCCCATATTGGAAAGATCTAAAGGTCAGACATTGTTTGGATGTCATGCACATAGAGAAGAACGTTTGTGAAGCTATTCACGCGACACTTATGAATATTCCGGGCAAGACAAAAGATGTTAAGGCGTCACGACTTTACTTGGAAAAAGAGGGGCTTCGACCAGAGTTGTGGGCTCAGAAAAGGGAAGGAAGGAATAAGAAAATAGGGGAGGAAAGGGATGATGATGAAACTCAGAAAAGTTAAACGGTGGAGGATTCGGAGAAGAATTATTTGCCACCAGCTTGCTACACGATGTCAAGTGTAGAGAAACGGATTTTTTGCGAGTCATTGTATGGCATTAAGGTCCTTACTGACTACTCATCGAATATGAAGCGCTTTGTTACCTTAAATGGTGAGTTGAAGTTATCGAGTATGAAATCGCACGATTGTCATGTCATGATGCAAGTATTCTTACCGATTGCAATTCGTGGGATACTTCCAAAGCATGTGAGGCACACCATTACAGAACTGTGTTCATTTTTTCATACAATATGCAGCAAAGTCCTAGACCCGTCGACCCTCGATTCCTTGCAGACCAGAGTAGTTGAAACGCTATGCAAATTTGAGATGCATTCCCCCCCCCCCCCCGCATTTTTTTGACATTATGGTCCATCTCATTGTCCATCTAGTTCGAGAAATTAAGTTGTGTGGTCCAGTGTTTTTGAGGTGGTGCTATCATTTTGAGAGATATATGAGAACTTTGAAGGATAAAGTTGGGAATCCTGCACAACCAGAAGGTAGTATAATTCAAGGGATTGTGGGTGAAGAGATCATTAATTTTGTGGCTGAGTATTTTGCTAATGTTGATCCTGTTGGACTTCCGACATCCCGACACGAGGGCAGAGTTGAGGGTAAGGGTACAATTGGTTCAAAATTGATCACACCTTCCGTAGAAATAAAAGCGTAAACAAGCTCATTTATTTGTATGGCATCACGTACCAGCTGTCCATCCTTATTTACATGAACATATGGAGGAATTACATGTTAGCAATCCTGGAAAAGGAGTGAGGGCATTGACGCAAATGCATAACAAGACTTTCATTGATTGGTTTCATAAACGAGTAATGAATGATTTGAATGAAAGTGTTTCTGAAACAGTCAAGTGGTTAACATTTGGTCCTCGTGAAACTGTACGCTTTTATGAGGGTTATGATATTAATGGGTATACGTTTTGGACTGAACGTCAAGATCTGAAGTCAAGATCGCAACAAAATAGTGGTGTTTCACTTGTTGCGTCGTCTACACAATATGCAAGCTCGAAAGATAAGTCGCTTGCACATGCTGAAAGCAACTATTATGGGCGAATACAAGAAATATGGGAGCTGGACTACTGTACTTTTAATATTTGCCTCTTGTGTTGCAAGTGGTTGACGATAATCGATGTTGTGTAAGAAAAGATGATCCTTGCGGATTCACTCTTCTTGACCTTAGTCGTCTACGTGAAACTAAGGAGCCATTTGTAATTGCATCACAAGTCAAGCAAGTATTTTGTGTAACTGATCATGATGATCATAAGTGGTCAATTGTTGTACCTGGTAAAAGGAGTATCCTCGGTATTGGTGATGTTGATAATGAGGAAGAATGTGATGCATTTGAGGACCTCCCCCCTTTTACCTATCCTCAAATTAGTGTGGAAGATCATGTGAATATGTCGGAGAACTATATGCGTGTAAATCACACGGAAGGGATACATGTACTTGGGGATCCTAAGAAATGGTGGAAGCTCAATAAATCATGAGATATAAACTCAGGTCCGTGTGACTATTGTGTAGAAACGGCTTTCATTTGTTGTTTGTTGCATATCGGGAACGAAAAGGTCAATTTAGGCCTATTTTGGTCTTTTTGCTCCCAAATCGTACTGATCGAGTCATTTAACCCCAAATTTTCTTTGAACATGCTTATATGAGGTATAATGTAACTAGTGTATAGAGTTATAGGCTTTCATTTGTTGTTGGTTGCATTTCGGGAACAAAAAGACCATTTCGGGCCCATTTTGGCCTTTTCGCTCCCAAATCGTACTTATCGAGTTATTGAAACCCAAATTTTCTTTGAACATGCTTATATGAGGTATAATGTAACTAGTGTATAGAGTTATAGGATTTCATTTGTTGTTGGTTCATTTCAAGAACGAAAAGGCCATTTTGGGCCTATTTTGGCATTTTCGCTCCCAAATCGTACTTATCGAGTTATTTAAACCCAAATTTTCTTTGAACATGCTTATATGAGGTATAATGTAACTAGTGTGTAGATTTATAAGCTTTCATTTGTTGTTGGTTGCATTTCGGGAACGAAAAGGCCATTTCGGGCCTATTTTGGCCTTTTCGCTCCCAACTCGTACTTATCGAGTCATTTATCCCCAAATTCTCTTTGAACATGCTTATATGAGGTATAAGTTACTATTGTGTAGAGTTATAGGCTTGCATTTGTCGTTTGTTGCATTTCGGGAATATAAATTTGATTTTAGGCCAATTTTTTTCTTTTTGAACTATTGTGTAGAGTTATTCTCTTTGAACTGCCCCCCCTCCCCTGCTGCACACAGCCCCCCATCCCCCACTACCCACCCCCACTGCACCCACCCCCACTGCCCCCCTGCTGCACATAGCCCCCCTGCTCCACACAGCCCCCCTGCTGCACATATTATAAGTTTTTGATAAGGTATATATGATTTGGGAAGATACTATGGTAAGATTCGCGTACAATAACGTTTAGAATCTTAACACTTTAGTTAAATATATTATGTAATATTTACTAATTTGTGAAATGCGTTTTTTGTAGAATCAATCCAATATTGAAAATGATGAAGCCAAGAAGAATGTGTTTCTATCCGCGGTTGCCCAGAGATTCAGAGACTTCAAGGCCAAGCTAGTGTCGGGGTGGATCACGAAGCGGAGAAAAGTCGTGGGTACAAAGAAGAAAAAAATCTACAGGGGACAAATACATTCTTCTTCTGAGGCTTCACCGGACACATCATTTGAGGCGCCCTCCAAGTTTCCATATCAGATATGGAGGCATATCACACCTGAGGAGTGGCATGCATTTGTTGCACAAAAAACAACCCCGGAAGCTGTTGTAAGAATATTTTACTTGCTAAGATTTAATACTCTTAGATCTAGTATTATTGTATAACACCTAACCATTGTTTATAATTGTGTGTTTCAGGCATCTCGTGAGAAAAGTAGCGCGAATGCAAAAGCTAGGAAGTACTATCACCATCTGGGTGCTCAGTCATACGGGCAGGCGAGAGATACGTGGATGTATAGCCATTACCCCACGATTGGGTCAACGGCAACGGGCACTAGCTCTACGACGATAGTTGCACAGCCTCGGCAACCAGATAGAGTGCTCAATTGGTGGTGTTCGATGCATGGGGTTGATGCAAAGGGACAAAGTGTCTTGCCTGATCCCGGAACGCAACAGATAGCTAATGTCATTATAAGTACATATTATAAGTTTTTGACAAGGTATATATAATATAACTTGTCGCTCACGAGTATTTCTCTCTTATCCTTATGTAGATTGGCTTGAAGGAAAAGGAGGCAACTGGTGAGTTCACTCCTAAAGGACAAGTTGATGCCTTACATGATACTTTAGGACGGGACCAATATGGACGTGTGGGGGCGTAGGAGGTGTCCGCCTTGTGGTGAGAAAGGTGTATGTTGATCAATACACCTCTACGTCAAAATCCAGTGCCTTCAGTGTCAGTTCGGCAGCTTCCATAGATGTGGAGGCTATGAAGGCCCAAATTCGGGAGGAGCTCAGAGCGGAGATGACTCAGAATTTCAACGCCATGTTGGCGCAGATGGGCTTACCGACTTTTGGTGCTTTCCAGCAGGGCAGTGTTCCTACGCAGCCTGATCCAGTTCCGGCGTTCACGGTAATCACTTAATATCACAACAATTGTTCTTAAATGCATGAAATTCTTACTATATATATATATATATATATATATGTTGTTTCATAATAGACTAGGTATGAATAGATTTTTTTTAAAGGAAGAGACACCATGTAAGCTATTAGCTCTAGGGGATGGTCATGGCAGTTTCATTCTCGTTGCTTATGGCCAAGCACAACCCCCTAGGGACCGAGTACGATTGCACAACCAGGCAGTCGCTGATATTCACTATGTGGTCAACGTTTCAGAGATTGAGCCCGGTTTCGAAGAATTACCTCTTCCGCTACTGAATGCGGAAGTTGGTCTACAGTCAGTGACTGATGCCCTTGGCTGTTACATTCTATGGCCACGTGCATTGGTGCGGTTATCAGATGAGGTACAATGATTAACATAATATATATATATATATATATATATGTGTGTGTGTGTGTGTGTGTGTGTGTGTGTGTGTGTGTGTGTGTGTGTGTGTGTGTGTGTGTGTGTGTGTGTGTGCAGCAGGACGCGATGACTCGATGACATGACGCCATGTGGCATAGTGACAAAGAAATTCAGACCCGAAGACGCAGCAAACAATGTGAGATTTGAGCTGAAGCATTAAATAAGTAACGGTCCGGCTAAATAAGGGAAGAGTTTAACAGGCCATAAATTCAGCCGTTGAGGAGCGTGAGTCAAGACGTTGGAGCATAAGTGAAGGAGATCGCCGTGATTTAAGCACAAAAATCAATGTAATAATGAGTAGATTTATTTTTGTATTCGTTGGGGAAAAGCCAAAGAAAAGAGAAGGCATATAAAAGAGAGAGAGAGGTCATTGTCATGTTTTTTACGCAACATTATGATAAAGACACTAGATTGAACTAAGCATTCTTGTAAACGACGATCAGTCACGAAGAAAGATAGTGAACTATATTAGTTTGGTGGATCTCCAACCACCCGCGGTTTTTTACCCATCTTCATTGGGGTTTTCCGCGTCACCATTTTTGTGTGTTCATCCCCTTTGACTCCCCTTTACATTATTTTCTCGCATCGACTTAAACACCATCTGGTTGACACGTCCCACAAAATTCAATTTCATCATAAGTGATAAATTTTAGCATAAACAATTTGGCGCCCACCGTGGGGCATAACCAGACCATCTACTATTCAAAATCCGTCAAATGGGAGAAACACCTAATCTCGAGGAAATGCAAAGGCAGTACGAGCAAATGAGAGAAGAGATGCTCGAAATGAAACAAGCTAACGAGCGTCTAACTACCGACTTTACGACATCGCAGGAGAGGATCCAGAAGTTGCAAGAGGAGTTAGCATCGTCCAGGGCCTCGAAAACCCGGCGTCGAGAAAATCTGAACGACATCCCTTTTATGGGGAATCTCTCTGAGTCTGATGATGAAGAGCCTGAAGATGACGAAGAGCCCGAGGACGAAGAGTGATGCAGGAGCATCTAGTTCAAGCAACCAAGGTCTTCTTCTACATGATTAAAAGGAGAACATGGTGAAGGAGGTTCAATTTCTAAGCCTATCTAGCTCGGTTTATTCTAAAACCTTACTTAAGCACTTGATTAGGCTAATCCTATGTTAATCTCTACTTAACAAGATTAACTAATACTAATGACACTTAATCATCATTATGTATTGGTAATAAGTTTAGTAAGTGATTAGTAGCCTAATACATACTTAAGTTATGTTAATCATGCTTTAAGAGCTAAGCTAGTTAGTTCTCTAATCCGGTTGTATAAGCAGTTTAGGAATGTTTTTGCTGCATTTTGGTGCCACCTCACTGAATTGAAGACTTAGGGAAGAGTATAAGCCACATTGAAGTTCACATGGGCAAGGAAGCTAATCCAATGAAAGAAGGAGACTTCAAGGCAAGGAAGCTTCTGCCCAGCTCCAGCGTCACTCTAGCTTCTCTTTGAAGCTTTTGGGCAGCAATCATTTGAGCTGCAAATTGGTCAAGCTTTTGAGGAATATAGTTTAATATGTTTACTTTAGTATCCTATTGGTAGTTTTCTGTTTTGTACTTCCAATAGAACTAAGCTAGTTTGTAGGAAGTGTGCTGGAAGATTGTAATATTTGTTTCATGTTTTTTATTAGCTTAGTTGGCATAGCTAGTGTCCAAATCAGCCGAAATTTGGACACAATGTAAACAAATATGTTATTTGTACCTTTTTGGAATTAAGTCATTTGAATAAAATTGAGAGTTTATGCTCAAAACATTAAGCTGTGTGCTTATTGTCTTCCGGTCAGTTTGACCATTATCAAATCTTTGCTTAATTCTTTCACTTAATCGTTGAATTGTGATTGAAACTCAAAGTAGATGCAAGTTAGAAGCTTATTGTTATAACTTGATCTTAGATTGGTGGTTTTGGGTTGTGAAATGGTGGTTGTTCAATCTAATTGAACCGGTTTGTAACAAAACTTATGTTCTCTTCTTTGTTCTTGCTTAATACTTTGAATGCTCTTGTTATCTTAATCAATATGTATCATTTGGTATCAGAGCTGTAGGTTGATTAAGAGCATTCTAATTCATCCCTAAAACACATTAAACACACAATAAAAACCCAAACACAACCCCCCCTAAAACCGAACCTAATTCTAAGCCAAACACACTTCTTTTCTTTCTTTCTAGCCTATTCTTGTTGAGGTTGAATCAATCATGAGTGGAGGTGAAGAAAATCAGTTTAGAAGAGGTATGAATTGATGAAGCAAGGTTGGTGGATGGAGAATCAAATGCCACTTTGAGTGACAAATGGCAATTTGATGACTGTTGTAGAGAAGGGTATAGAGGCCTTTAAGGAGAAAATGTGGAGGATGAAGGTGTAGCTTATGATAGTAGTGAGGAGGTTCTTCTGAATCTTCAAGAACTAGGAGAAAACCACAAAAGAAAGATGATTTTAGAGACATTAATTAGAAGTTCCTGAGTTTGATGGAAACCTTAATCCGATGTTTTTGAGTGGTGCTAAGGTGTGATCGAATTTTGAACTTAAGGAGTATGATGATGTAAACTTTCAAGTTGCTGTAGCTAACTAAAGGGGTATGCATCCCTTTGGTGGGAGAATGTGTTTTAGCTAGAATAGAAAACAAAAGCCTAAATAAGAGTTGGAGTAAGCTAAAAAGAAAATGAGGGAGAAGTTTTTACCATCTACTTACACCCTTGATTTGTATAACAATTGGCCGAATTCCAAGACCATAAAGGGGTAGAACATTACATCCATGAGTTTGAAAAGTTGTTAATGAAATTGATGTACAAGAGAGAGAGAGCAAACAATGTCTAGATTTCTAGGAGGCTTAGAAAAAGACATTAGGAGGAAGGTGGAGTTACATCCTTATTCTACCTTAGATGAACTCTTTAAGTTAGCTCTTAAAGTTGAAAAACACATTAAGGAGAAGAAGAAGAAACCTTTTGTGAAGGGAACTACCTATTCTAAGGGAGTTTCTAATGTTAAAACACCATACACATCTCCTTACACCCCTAAAGTGCGGTTGAAAGTGATTGATAAAGGGAAGAAAGTAGTGGATGAAACCTCAAAAAAATATTGATGTAAAGTGCTTTAAGTGTCATGGTTATGGTCATTATCAAGCTCAATGTCCTAAAAAAGAGTAATGACTTTAATTGACATTAAAAACATTGAAGAATCACTTGAACAGAAGAACAAGAAGAGGAGCTGAAGAGGAGGCCGAAAGTGAGAGCTTTGGAGGTTGGAGAGGTGACTCAAGGTGATCATTTAAGCCTTGTTTTAAGAAGAGTTCTTCATGCCAAAGAAGCTGAATTGGTTCCTCTCAAAGGGATCAAATCTTTCAAACAAATGCTTGATTGGAGGGAAGATATGTTCGATGATATTGATGGAGGAAGCTGCACCAATGTCGCTCATCTTCTATGGTGGACAAGCTCAATCATGCTACTTTCTCACATCCAAAACCATATAAGCTTCATTGGCTTAATGATGGCAATTGTGTGGAGGTAACAAAACAAGCTTTAATTAGCTTTTCTTTTGGTGATTCTTATAAAGATGAAGTTTTATGTGATGTATTACCTATGGATGCATGTCATGTACTCTTAGGTAGACCTTGGCAATCTGATAAAGAAACCTTGCATAATGGTAGGACTAATACTTACACTTTCATGCATAAAAGAAGAAAATTGTACTTAGTCCTAGCCATGGCCGAATCATCTAACCAAAAAACAACCTCACCTAAAACACAAAACAAAAAAACCTTAATCCTTTCTAAACCTCAACTTGATAAAGCTGTAGAAAAGGGGAAGGTTATGTATTTGTTGTTGTTTTTGGATGAAAATGATGTAAACCTTAATGAAATGCACGAAATGGTGAAGCCTTTAGTGAAGGAGTTTGGTGATGTTTTTCCTATTGATCTTCCATGTGGTTTACCCCCTAGCAGAGGAATTGAACACCAAATTGACTTATACCTGGCGCCCCTTTACCTAATAAACCAGCTTATAGATGTAATCCTGAAGAAGCTAAGGAGTTACAAAAACAAGTTAGTGAGTTGTTAGCTAAAGGATTTGTGCAAGAAAGTCTTAGTCCATGTGCTGTGCCTGTCATTTTGGTTCCTAAGAAGGATGGTTCTATGAGGATGTGTGTGGATTGTCGTGCTATAAAAATATAACAGTGAAGTATAGGTATCCAATACCTAGACTTGATGATTTGCTTGATGAGTTACATGGTTCCACTATATTTTCGAAGATTGATTTAGAAGTGGTTATCATCAGATTAGAATCAAAGAGGGTGATGAATGGAAAACAGCTTTTAAAACTAAGAGTGGTTTGTATGAGTGGCGTGTGATGCCATTTGGTTTGACAAATGCTCCTAGTACTTTCATGAGACTTATGCATGAGGTACTCAGACCCTTCATTGGTATCTTTGTTGTTGTTTATTTTGATGATATTCTGGTGTATAGTCAAAGTGAACAGGAACATCTAATGCATCTCAAGAAGGTTTTCCTTAAACTAAGGGAAAAGAAGCTGTATGCAAAGATGGAGAAGTGTGAGTTCTTTACTTCAAGTGTGACATTTCTTGGATTCATAGTGTCATCTAATGGCATTTCTATGGATGAATCTAAGGTGGAAGCAATCAAGTCATGGCCAGTTCCTAAATCTATCACTGAGGTTCGAAGTTTCCATGGTTTAGCTTCTTTTTACAGGAGATTTATCAAGAACTTTAGCACCATATTGGCGCCATTGACTGAGTGTATCAAGAAAGGGTCCTTTATTTGGACTCCTGCAGCACAAGAAGCATTTGATCAATTGAAGAACATGCTTAGTAAGGCTCCTGTTCTAGCCTTACCTGATTTCAAGAAAGTGTTTGAAGTGGAGTGTGATGCAAGTGGCGTGGGCATTGGAGCTGTTTTGCAACAAGGAGGGCGCCCATAGCCTATTTCAGTGAGAAGCTTAATCATCAGACTCAACTACAGCACTTATGATAAGGAGTTCTATGCTATTGTTCGTGCCTTGACTCATTGGACTCATTATCTCAGACCAGCTCATTTGTGTTACATTCAGACCATCAGGCTTTGAAGTACATAAATGGACAACATAAGCTCAGTCCAAGACATGCAAAATGGGTGGAATTCCTTCAGTCCTTTGATTTTGTTTCAAAATATAAAACTGGAGTTTCTAACATTGTTGCAGATGCTTTATCAAGGAGGCATTCTATGCTTTCTCTTATGGAGGCTCGTGTATGGCTTTAGCCATCTTAAAGATTGTATTATGATGATCCAGATTTCTCTTTATTGTTAGAAGCATGCAAAGAAGGATCTCATGGAGCTTATTCATTGCAAGATGGCTTTCTTTTTCGAAACAACAAGCGCTGTATCCCTAAATGCTCATTAAGGGATTTGCTAATCAAGGAGGTTCATGGAGGAGGACTAGCAGGACACTTTGGCATTAACAAAACTGTTGATGTATTGCAGGAACACTTCTACTGGCCGAAACTTGCAGGAGATGTTCATGCTATTCTAGCTCGATGTTCTATATGTCAGAAGGCTAAAATTCCTTTCATCAAGGGCTTTACACGCCTCTACCTGTTCCAGTTCAACCATGGGAAGATGTGAGCATGGATTTCATTGTTGCTCTACCTAGAACTCAAAGGCAGAAAGATGCAATCATGGTGGTGGTAGATAGATTCTCTAAAATGGCTCATTTCATTCCTTGTAATAAAACTGATGATGCTATTCATGTTGCTGATTTGTTCTTTAAAGAAATAATTAGACTTCATGGAGTTCCTAAGTCTATTGTTTCTGATAAAGATGTAAAGTTTCTTAGCTATTTCTGGAAGAACTTGTGGAAGCTTTTAGGTACTAAGTTGCTGTTTAGTACTACTGCTCATCCTCAAACTGATGGCCAGACTGAGGTGACCAACAGGACATTAACTATGCTGCTAAGGACACTTGTGAACAAGTCTCAAGGGATTGGGATCTAAAGCTAGCTCATGCTGAGTTTGCTTACAATAGATCACCAACTTATGCTACTAAACACTCACCATTTGAGGTAAATTATGGGATTAATCCTTTAAGTCCTATTGATTTACTTCCATTTCCTATTGAAGCACATAGTAGCAAAGAAGCTGAAGTGAAAGCAAAGGAGATGAAGCAACTTCATCAGCAAATTCGAACCAGAATAGAGAAGGTGAATGAAGCATACAAGGTTCGAGCAAACAACAGAAAGAAGTTCTTTACAAGCCAGGTGATCTAGTGTGGTTACATCTAAGGAAGGAGAGATTTCCTACAAGGAGGAAGAACAAGCTAATGCCACGAAGTGATGGTCCATTCAAAGTGCTAGAAAAGATCAACAACAATGCATACAAGATAGAATTGCCAGATGAAATGGGAAACATCTCAGCTACATTCAATGTTGGTGATTTAGCTCCATATCTTGCAGATGATTCGAGTTACAAGAAGACCTTTTCGAACCTGAGGAGAATGATGCAGGAGCATCTAGTTCAAGCAACCAAGGTCTTCTTCTACATGATCAAAAGGAGAACATGGTAAAGGAGGTTCAATTTCTAAGCCTAACTAGCTCGGTTTATTCTAAAACCTTACTTAAGCAACTTGATTAGGCTAATCCTATGTTAATCTCTACTTAAGCAAGATTAGTAATACTTAATGACACCTTAAACATCATTATGTATTGTAATAAGTTTAGTAAGTGATTAGTAGCCTAAGTACATCTTAAGTTATGTTAATCATGCTTTAAGAGTAAGCTAGTAGTATCTCGTAATCCGTTTGTTAAGCTAGTTTAGGAATGTTTTTGCTGCTTTTGGTTGCCACCTCACTGAATTGAAGCTTGGGAAGAGTATAGCCATATGAAGTTCACATGGGCAAGGGAAGCTAATCCAATGAAAGAAGGAGACTTCAAGGCAAGGGAAGCATTCTGCCCAGCTCCAGCGTCACTCTTAGCTTCTCTTTGAAGCTTTTGGGCAGCAATCATTTGAGCTGCAAATGGCTCAAGCTTTTGAGGAATTATAGTTTAATATGTTTACTTTAGTATGCTATTGTTAGTTTTCCTGTTTTGTACTTCCAATAGGGTGACTAAGCTAGTTTGTAGGAGGTGTGCTGGAAAGATTGTAATATTTGTTTCATGTTTTTTATCAGCTTAGTTGGCATAGCTCTAGTTGTCCAAATCAGCCGAAATTTGGACACAATGTAAACAAATATGTTAGCTTTATACTCTTTTTGGAATTAAGGCATTTGAATGGAAATTGAGAGTTTTATGCTCAAAACACTAAGCTGTGTGCTTATTGTCTTTCCGGTCAGTTTCGACCATTATCAAACCTTTGCTTAATTCTTTCACTTAATCGTTGAATTGGTGATTGAAATTCAAAGTGGATGCAAGTTAGAAGCTTATTATTATAACTTAATCTTAGATTGGTGGTATTTGGGTAGTGAAAGTGGTGGTTGTTCAATCTAATTGAACCGGTTTGTAACAAACAACTTATGTTCTCTTTCTTTGTTCTTGCTTAATACTTTGAATGCTCTTGTTATCTTAATCAATATGTATCATTTAGCCTTTGAACAATGAAGAGAACGACCAAGGTGGAGGAGAAGCGAATCTTATGACAAAGCGCATGGCTCAAATCGAAAAGCAAAACAAGCGCTTGATGAAGCTCATGTCCCACCTCCCCGGAGCCCCAACACCAGGCATCGTGGAACACCCCGACGGCTACGCAGAGTCACCCTTCGTTGATAGGATCTCAAGGGTCGTGCTCCACAAAAAGCTCAACCTGCCTACCTTAGCTGCTACTTATGATGGTTCAACCGATACAGGCGAGCACGTCGCGCAATACAAACAACGGATGTGGCAAGCGACAATTCCCTGGCATTTGGTAGAGGCATGCATGTGCAAGTCGTTTGGAGCCACGCTCACCGGTCCCGCTCTCAAGTGGTTGGGATCTCTCAAGCCAGGAAGCATCGGCAATTTCTCCATCCTCGTCAATAAGTTCTAAAAGAAGTTTGAAGGCAGTCGCAGCCTGGAAAAGCAAACGAGCGACCTATATGGTGTCGTGCAGGTACCCAAAGAATCCGTTCGCGATTATTATAATCGCTTTGACAAAGAAATGATTAGCATTAAAAATCTTGATACTAAGACTGCTATTGAATATTTCAGGAGAGGATTAATCTTGCGGTCGAACCTATACAATCGTCTGACGAAGAATCTGTGCCAGACGTTCGAGGAAATTAAGTCGCGAGCATTAGCACAGATGAGGTTGGAGGTAGACGATGCCATCCTCAACACCATATCTACCCGACGCGCACCAGATACTCCCGCTGATCGGAAGGCCTTTGTCCCTAAGAAGAACAACTGGCGAAGTCACCCTTACAACCGTTCAAACCAGGTAAACAATGTTACTGACGTTGTCGAAAGTGCAGGTAACAGCGCAAGGACGGAGTCGCCAACCTTCCCTGCTCTAGACTCCTACGGATTTTCCGTTGACGTCGGAGGTGTTGTGAACGCCTTATCTAAAATCGGAGCGCCAGTTCGTTGGCCGAAGAAGAGCGATCGTCTGGAGGCGCAAAAAGATCAGTCAAAATGGTGTCAGTTCCATCATGACCATGGTCATAAGACGGAGGAGTGCATTGCGTTGCGACGAGAAGTTGCATTCATGATATGAATGTGTTTGTACTTTAGTTGAGTTTTATGGAAAACTAAGAATCTTGAAAGAAAGACTGGATCTTTAGGGTTTTCTTTAAGTATTAAGGATAGAACAATTCGATCAAACACAAAGTAATTCACGAATTGGGTCTTAATTCACTCTCAAACACAAAGTAATTAAGTAATCAATCTTAAATCTCAAACACAAAGTAATTGATTCAAGGTTTGGAAATCACAAAGAAGTCCGAAAATTTTCACAAAGAAAATTAAAACTCTAATCTTATCAATCTCTTTTAATCTATTATTAATGGCCGAAAATCCCATATATATAGTACAAGATTTCCTAAACCTATTATGACTAGTAAATCTTAAAGATAACTAATAAACTTATCTATCTTTATCTTAAGGATAAAGACAAATAATAACCTATACTTATCACACGCCTATTCCTAATATAATTAGTAAAATAAGACTCCTACTTAGACTCAATGATAAGGAATTAGACTCCTAAGTATAATAGGATTCCTTTATCACTTAAATACTTAATTAAAATAAAAGTCCTAATTTACATAGAATCCTAACAAAACTAGAACTCTATATAACGACTTCTCTTTCATATCAAACTCCCCTTCTTGAAAAAAACTTGTCCTCAAGTTTTGTCATAGCCAAGCAATCATCCATGCGCGAAATCCATGATCCATTAAAACAAGATCACGACTGCCAAACAATAGGAGAGTACACGAGATTGTGTGACTTGGATTACCAATATTTACCGTAGGACAACAAAAATTCGTTTGAATAGCGGCATATGGTGTTACCCAACACGTCTTTGGCGCCTTGGGCGTACCTGGGGTATCAATAGGTGTACATGGGGCAGCAATGATCAGACCTTTAGTGGTGGTAAAAACCAAAGGTGCAATTGGTAAATCTTCTTGAATGTCAAAGGATGGATCTTGGGGAGTGGGACAATTCAAAGATTCAAGCTGTAAGGTAAGTTGAGCCGAAGAAGGAACTATAGGAACCGAATCCTCCAAAGATACCTTCTCTTCTTCAAGCAATTGTGCAAAGAACAAGGCATATTCTTCCTTTTGTTGCCTCTCAAGTTCCTTTTTTCTTGTTTCGGTTCTTTGGACATGCCTTCGAATAGCCAATTCATTTTCATAAATGCCTATTTCCGTCTTTGCTAGCTTAGAATAAGTCAAAAGATCAACTAAAATATCAATAGACTCTTCAAGACTAAGTTTATTAATGTATTTAATAATTCTATACCAATCATCCATAATTTTGTGTCAAAATAGTCCATCAAAAACTGTCCAGAATACCCATGCAACTTAAAAATCGAAAATTAAAGCAATATAGCTCCAAATTCGATGAAATTTTGTCAGGATCTATTCCTATATGTTTTCAGCACTCGACCAAAATTTCACTCAAAATATCCAAGTATATCAACCACAATGACCAACTTATCACAACCGTGCCAGATTCAATCGAAAACAGGCCAATGAACAAAAACCGTCCCGAAACTAGACGAAACATTCTTTAATTACCACGAAATTTTAGGACAGTAAACTAGACATGTAGTAGTCCAGTTTAGGCTTAAGAATAACCCAAAAATTCTTTTCCAACTAGGAGAACGAAAATAAACAAAACGCACCTGGAAACTGTTTGAATCTGGATGAACAAACTGCAAGTTTTTTTTAATTTCTTTCGACCAGCTCTGATACCACTTTGATATGAATGTGTTTGTACTTTAGTTGAGTTTTATGGAAAACTAAGAATCTTGAAAGAAAGACTGGATCTTTAGGGTTTTCTTTAAGTATTAAGGATAGAACAATTCGATCAAACACAAAGTAATTCACGAATTGGGTCTTGATTCACTCTCAAACACAAAGTAATTAAGTAATCAATCTTAAATCTCAAACACAAAGTAATTGATTCAAGGTTTGAAAATCACAAAGAAGTCCGAAAATTTTCACAAAGAAAATTAAAACTCTAATCTTATCAATCTCTTTTAATCTATTACTAATGGCCGAAAATCCCATATATATAGTACAAGATTTCCTAAACCTATTATGACTAGTAAATCTTAAAGATAACAACTAATAAACTTATCTATCTTTATCTTAAGGATAAAGACAAATAATAACCTATACTTACCACACGCCTATTCCTAATATAATTAGTAAAATAAGACTCCTACTTAGACTCAATGATAAGGAATTAGACTCCTAAGTATAATAGGATTCCTTTATCACTTAAATACTTAATTAAAATAAAAGTCCTAATTTACATAGAATCCTAACAGAAATAGAACTCTATATAACGACTTCTCTTTCATATCAGTTCATGCTCAAAAAGGGGCATCTTAAGGACCTCTTGAGTGACAAAGGTAAAGCGTCCTTTGGAAGAAATACCGCGCAGTCCGACCTTCCTGCGTCGCCCGCACATGTAAAGGTAATTAACGTCATCTCTGGTGGATCTGATGTATGTGGACTAACGTATTCCGCAGCCAAAAGGCTAGCAAGAGAGGGCACCCCCTCGTCCGCCATTTATAAATCTTGCAGGTCAGCTGAGGAGCGCAAGCTTGAAGCGATGGCGATAACCTTTGACGATGACGACGTCTGTGACGTGGAGCATCATGACGGACTAGTCATATCCATGACTGTCAGCAACTGCTTGTTGAAGCGAGTATTGGTCGATGGGGGCAGCTTAGCCAACATCATATTCAAAAGCGCCCTCGAAGGTATGGGTCTGTGTGATAAAGATATTACAAAAAAATCTACTGTTTTAGTAGGTTTCAGTGGAGAGGCTCAACATACTGTCGAAGAGATCACACTGCCAACGCTAGCCAAAGGCGTCAACCTCCCAACCAGGTTCAACGTTTTGGACTGCCCATCAGCGTACAATATCATTCTCGGTACCCCATGGATACATAAGATGAAGGCCGTCCCTTCAACCTATCATTAGTCACTGAAGTTTCCTACCAAGTGGGGCGTCCAAAAAATAAAGGGCGAGCAGAAGTCTGCAAGGGAATGCTATAGTTCTTCGCTCAAACCTCCAAAAGCGACTATCTAGCAATTAAAGGATGGGTCAGCGCCCGACGCGCCCAACGAGCAGGACATTGTCACAAGAGATACGAGGTCAGTTAGTTGACTTTTTGAAAGCTAACCAAGATTGTTTTGCTTGGTCCCATGAAGACATGACAGGAATCAGTCCTGACGTCATCACGCATATACTCAACATTAACCCCGCTCACAAGCCTGTAAAGCAGAAAAGACGCAAGTTCGCTCCTGAAAGGAACCAAGTCATCAATGACGAGGTCCAGAAATTGATCTATACCGGAAAAATCCGCGAAGTAAAGTACCCAGATTGGCTAGCCAACGTCATGGTGGTCAGCAAAAAGAACGGGAAGCGGAGAGTCTGCATCGACTTCACAGACCTAAACAAAGCATGTCCTAAGGATACATTTCCTCTCCCTCATATAGATGCAATGGTCGACGCGACGGCCGGTCACGAGCTTTTAACGTTCATGGACGCGTATTTCGGGTACAACCAAATATTGATGTATCCGGACGACCAGGAAAAGACCGCGTTTGTCACTGATAAAGGTATATATTGTTACAAGGTTATGCCTTTTGGTTTGAAAAATGCAGGTGCCACATATCAGCGACTGGTTAATCAAATGTTTAAAGATCAACTGGGTGACACCATGGAAGTGTACATCGAATATGCTCGTCAAATCCAAGCAGCAGCGATCACATTCAACATCTGTCGGAGGCTTTCGACGTATTACGAAGGTATGACATGAAATTAAATCCTACTAAGTGCACCTTTGGAGTGTCTGCAGGAAAATTTCTAGGGTACGTCGTGATGCAACGAGGAATTGAGGCAGCCAAGATCAAATAAAAGCCATCATCAACATTCAGTCCCCACGAAGCGTCAAGGAAGTGCAAAAGTTGACCGGTCGCGTGGCTGCGCTAAATCGTTTCATATCCCGGTCATCTGAGAAGTGTCATCTATTTTATGACGTCCTGAGAAAGAACAAGGGCTTTGAGTGGACGCAACAACATGAAGACGCGCTGCAAAAGCTGAAAAGCTACTTAGCGTCGCCGCCATTGCTGTCAAAACCGAATATCGGGGAAGTATTGCAGCTCTATCTTGCGGTAAGTAACGTGCCCGTCAGCGCTGTCATGACGCGGGAAGGGGAGAGCCAGCAGCTACCAATTTACTATGTCAGTAAGTCTCTGCTAGACGCGGAGACCAGGTATTCTTCATTAGAAAAGCTCATTTTAGCCATAGTCGTAGCTGTTAAGAAACTTAGGCATTGTTTCAAAACGCATACTATTGTCGTTATGACTAATTATCCTATCAAGTCTGTCTTGCGACATCCAGAATTGAAAGGTCGCATGAGCAAGTGGGCAATAGCACTCAGCGCGTACGACATCCAGTTTCATCCAAGAACCGTGTAAGTCACAAGCTTTGGCAGATTTTGTGGCAGACTTTAGCCCAAAGCTAGAAAAGCTCACAGACGACGAAGTCGCAAGGATTAAACAAGTGAGCGACGACTACTGGATATTGTTCGTTGATGGATCTTCTAATTTTCGTGGTGCAGGTCTAGGTATTGTGCTAAAGTCACCACAGGGGGCAAGATAGTACGAGCCATTTGCTGTGAATTTAGAGCGACGAATAACGAAGCCGAGTACGAGGCGCTCATAGCCGGAATGACGTTAGCGAAGACATGGGAGCGAAAGCATTGAAAGTCTTCAGCGATTCACTGCTGATAGTCAGCCAAGTCAAAGGCGAATTCGCAGCAAAAGACTCTAAAATGGCCATGTATTTGGAAATAGCTCAGAGTAAAAGTAAAGTGTTTAATTCGTTTGACATTTTGCAGATACCTAGGGACCAAAACACACAAGCGGATGCATTGGCCAACCTCGGATCTTCTTTAAGGGACGTTTCGTTTACGTCCGTCCCTATTGTTCATTTGACAAACTTTGCTATCGCTAGGAGTATCGGGGTCGCTGTCGCAACGACGACCGACCAGCCTCGAGACAATCGTGGGGTCGTCAATAACGTTGATAATCCCGCACCACAAAGTGACCCTGACGACGAGGAAGTAAGTGTCAGTTGGACAAAACCATTTTATGATTTCCTTGCTAATGATGAACTCCCAACAGATAAGGCGGAACACCAGAATCGATCCAAGGCGTCGCGATACGTACTCAGTCAAGGAGTACTCTTCAAAAAGTCTGCCGCAGGCCCCTACCTACGTTGTTTGGAGAAAGAGCAGTGGGGGCAAGTCCTGAGGGACATGCATGACGGCACCTGTGGGAATCATTCAGGAGGACACAGCTTGTCTAATAGAGTATTGCGCATGGGCTATTATTGGCCAACAATGAGGAAGGACGCAATAAGGTATGTCGCCAAATGTGATAGTTGTCAACGACATGCAGGTATGACGCACAAACCTTGTGAACTTTTGCATCTACTCTAACACCTTGGCCTTTCATGAAGTGGGGCATGGACATAGTTGGTAAATTACCTCCAGCCCCAGGTCAGAAGGTCTTTATGTTGGCACTAACTGACTATTTTTCTAAGTGGATTGAGCAGGTTCTTTTCAAGAGGTACGCGATAAGGAAGTGATTTCCTTTATATACACTAACATCATTTGCAGATTTAGCGTCCCGTCCGAGATAGTATGCGACAATGGGTCGCAGTTCATTAGCAACGAAACAAGACGCTTCTGCGATGAATGGGGCATAGCATTGCTAACGTCAACGCCAAGATACCCGCAAGCCAATGGACAGGCTGAGTCCAGCAACAAAACGATCATTGACTCTTTGAAGAAGCGGCTCACAGCCAAGAAAGGTAAATGGGCGGAGGCGTTGCCTTCCATCTTATGGGCTAACCGCACGACACCGCGCACCGCCACCGGACAAACTCATTCTCACTAGTCTATGGTTGCGAGGTTGTCTTGCCTTCGGAGGTGAGCGTCCCAACTGCGAGATGCAGCCTAGCGACGGAGCGACGGAACAACGATGAGTTGATTAACGACCTAGATACCATTGAGGAATTGCGCGACGCAGCGCTGGTGCGCATGGCAGCACAACAGCAAATAGTAGCGAGGAGCTTCAACAAAAACGTCCAAGCCAAGTCCTTCGTCGAAGGAGATGGGTCCTAAGGAAAGTATTCCAGAACACACAAGAGGCTAATGCTGGCAAGTTAGGTCAGAAGTGGGAAGGACCATATCAAATTAGTAAAGTAGTAGGCCATGCAGCCTACCAATTAGTCCGACGCGACGGAAGCTCCGTACCTCGTAGCTGGAATGCCACACACCTCAAACGATACTACTTTTAAAGCCAAGTGACGAGCTTTGTTTTCTCAGCCTTAAAAGAAAAAAAAAGGGATACATATATATACATAGAAATGTAGAATAGTTGGTAATGCTATAATGTTTGGGTCGCTAGGTGTTAGCGATCATAGTGTTCTCTCACTGGGTACTTGTTGAAGTTGCAGGCAAATAGAGTATTTCAACTTATTAACGTCCCGACGATCCCCACTATTGCCTCAGCCGACACGACGACAGGGGCACAGTCATTTTAAAGTCATAGCTACTGATGACATTTCAGCCATCCCCCTGACGGGCACATGTAAGTTTTATGTATTTCCTATGTGTATTCTAAAAGTCGTTTAGTCCAAACGACACGTCTGAACGACCAGTGACGACTTTTATTAAGTCCAATTGATATGTCTGAACGACCAATGATGACTCTTATTAAGTCCAAACGATACGTCCGAGCGACCAAAGATGACCTATTGGATGCCTGGCTAATCCTCTAGAAACGTCAGAATAACGACCGAGACACATGCATGTGACACACAGTAGAGACATAAGATTACCTATGTTGAAAATTCAAAAACAACAAAGTAAATGGTCACCCCCATAGGCGACCCAAAAAGAACAACGGTAGAAATTAAAAGAGTTATGGTCACCCCCATAGGTGACCCAAAAGTATAATACAAACAGTCACTCCCTTGAGTGACTTAAAACATAGTTTGATTAAAAAGTTTAAACGATAAGAGGCATGACATAAGGGACTAGGAAATTAAACGTCAGGGATCTTCTCAGCTTCCTTCTCCTTTGACGCTTCAGCTGGCAAGACAGTGGCTGGGGCTTCCTTCTCAGTCTCAGGGTAAGGTGGCACATCCGACGCTATGAACCCAGCACAAGACGGGGCGTTTTCATCAACCTTTGATGAAGAATCCACCGTCTCAGCTAAGTCCTCCTCATCCATAAGATCTTTCATTGACCCCATGAATTGGATGTATAGATCAATGTCCTTTTGCGGCGTCCATGATGCTATCTTCTTCATCAGAAATTGATACATCAGCTTTGCCCTAACCCTTGTTGTCACTTCAGCCTCGAGCATGTCCAGCTCGTTCTTCTGTGCGTCAATGGTAGCCTGGAGTGCCATGATCTCCTCACGTGAAGACTCTTCAAGCTTAGCCGCCCTCTGCCTGATCTCTTCCAGCTCCTCTCCATTCTTCTTCAGAATATCTCCCATCTCCTTCATAGTCTTCTTGCAAGACTCCACTTCAGCGTCTTTGGACTTTACGTCCATTTCAGCCTTCTCCATTCTCTGTTTCATGGTCAGATGACCCTTTAGCAGAGATGAAATTTCCCTCTTAGCCATCAGGAGATGTTGAGAGGACTGCAAAGAAAAGATACGATGCGTGTCATTCGGAGAGTGTAAGTCACTATCATAAATCGCATATTAGTGTCGCAAAGGAAAAACAAACTTCATACCTGAAATAGAAGTTCTAGCCCGTCTGACATCATGCGAGGAAGAGTATGGTCCTTGATCCTCTCCATGGCGCTGGGAAAAAGGAACCTGTCAGCCTCGGGCCATATGGACCTCTCCAACGACATAAAGTCGTTAGGGAAGGTCACAGAGTAGGAAAGGCCGCTCTTGTCTGGAGGGGCCAAGAAATCAGTTTTGCGCGTCTTAGACGCGACGTCGTGTTCATCGTCCAAATGGACGACGACTTATGTGTCCTTCTTTGCTGACGCTGATGACAGGGACGTCGCGTTAGCAGAAGACTCCCTCTTACGTTTGCGCAGCATTTCAGCTAGCGCCTGACCATCCAAACTCCCCCTAGGACGTGACTGTGATGAACCTGTTCAAGAGTACCAGAGTTAGTGACGCAAGGTCCTTCCTTGGAGAGTCCTACTTAACAATAAAAGACAGACAGACTAACCAGATGCCATAGATGAACAACTATCTTGAGAAGCAAATAAAATCCTTCTGAACTGCCTATCTTCCTCCGGCACTTTCAGAAACTTGTCACAAAGACTCTGAGACTCGTCGCGATGCGACGGTAGTTTAGGGTTAAGACCTGCAGTGAAAACGATGTAAGAGTGGTATTAACAACGCAGCACGAACTTAAAAAGACTGAAATTAAACACACCTTCGGTATTCCAGCCGCCAACCAAAGATGTCACGGCTTCCCCTAGCGACGACCTCTTCACAAAAACAAACCTGTTCTTCCAACCCCTGTCATTTGATTGAATTCCCCCGACCAGAGGTTCTAACCTCGCTTTTGCATGTAGGGCTATCCTATTTTTTGCTTTAACCCTAATTTTGTAGTGCAACAGTAGGTCGTGAAGGGTGAAGGCCTCTTCCCACGACGCTGTCACCCTGTCGATGACACTAAGAATCCTCCAGACTTGGGGCATAATTTGCCCAGGACTGATTTGGTAAATTTGCATCAGATCCCTTGCCAGGGGTGAAGGGAAGTCTAAGACCTATTTTGAAAGGGTATTCATAGAGCACTACCCATTTGGGAGGACATAATTCTGGTGGTTCGTCAGACTCAGCGTTCCTAATGACAGTGCTTTCGGGCAAATTCCCTAAGTCTAAGAACCTTAAAAGGTCCTCCTCAGACATCGTTGACAGTTCATCCTCATTTTCTACCCTCGGATCTACAGCTTTCTCTTTCCCTTTCGATTTTTCTTGGTTCTTTACAAAGGTCCTAATGCTATGTCTACTAGGCGCCATGAAAACAGTAGAAGTAGTAGAGCGAATTAAAGGGAAAAGCGAAAAAGTATGAAATTACCTGGTGTCAAACGATCGATTTTTCCGGCGGAGAGAATAATGAGAGTTAAGGAAGTTACCTTACTTAAAGAGAGAGAAAGATTTGATGAAATTGGAAGTGAGGATTGAGTTATTTAAAAACCACCTTAGTTATTTATGCCAACAAGAAGTAATCATGACAATTGGACCAACGGTTATAATTAAAACGGCAATTTCAACAAAAACTACCTTTTTGCAGTTGGTGACTCTTGAACTACCAAAAATAAACCGCTCAAACGGATCTCCTTTCCTTCCTTATGTCCCCTTCGAAATTTTTTCAATAAACTGAAAAGAGCAAAGACTTATCTTATGATTCTTTGATTTCCTAATGATTTAGACAGAGTTCCTTTGTTAATTTAAGAAATTTTTTACAATTGTCTCATGGGCTTTGTGTCACCTCGATTTCAACAATTGGGGGCAAACTGTTATGGCTGAATTTTTTACAAGATGACATTGACGCAAGGACGCGATGACTCGATGACATGACGCCATGTGGCATAGTGATGAAGAAATTCAGACCCGAAGACGCAGCAAACAATGTGAGATTTGAGCTGAAGCATTAAATAAGTAACGGTCTGGCTAACTAAGGGAAGAGTTTAACAGGCCATAAATTCAGCCGTTGAGGAGCGTGAGTCAAGACGTTGGAGCATAAGTGAAGGAGATCGCCGTGATTTAAGCACAAAAATCAATGTAATAATAAGTAGATTTATTTTTGTATTCGTTGGGGAAAAGCCAAAGGAAAGAGAAGGCATATAAAAGAGAGAGAGAGGTCATTGTCATGTTTTTTACGCAACATTGTGAGAAAGACACTAGAGTGAACTAAGCATTCTTGTAAACGACGATCAGTCACGAAGAAAGATAGTGAACTATATTAGTTTGTTGGATCTCCAACCACCCGCGGTTTTTTACCCATCTTCATTGGGGTTTTCCACGTCACCATTTTTGTGTGTTCATCCCCTTTGACTCCCCTTTACATTCTTTTGTCGCATCGACTTAAACACCATATGGTTGACACGTTCCACAAACTTCAATTTCATCATAAGTGATAAATTTTAGCATAAACAATATATATATATATATATATATATTATATATATATATATATATATAATTATATATATATATTATATATAATATCTGTTTAATTTAACTAATTACTAGGGTTCGGGGAAGGCCGACAAAAAGGGAAAGAAGACATGTTCACCTCAGGAAGGCCGACGTGATGTAGTGGAGAAAGTAAATGTTTTTATGGCAAAGTGTCCACTCATTACGGAAATTGAGGTGGTGCAAGACCTTACTTCTCCGTGCTTTTGGCTACATGAGTGCACTAGCGATGTAGCCGATGAAGCAATGATTGAGATTCAGTAGTCGCACCACCAATTCCACTACTTTGAGGATACATCGACCTTCATTTCTAAGGTTGATATAGGAGAATTCTTACGTGGGGAAGACTGAATGTTTCGATGATACAAACATTCATGAGGTAATACTTTAGTATATAAATTAAATATGCATATTATATATACATATATATGCCTTAATTAAGTAGTTTTCAATCCAACTAACTTCCATAATGAGTAAGTTTTCTTTAAATCAATATGATGTCTCATGCTATTATACAATGAATTGCGTGCATCTATTGAGCCAATGTTTGGTTGGTTATGTCCAAGCTTAGTACGATATAACAGTTGCGTAAGAAACAAAAAGGAGGTGAAAGACTATCTCAATTCTTCTTTGAAAGCATGTTCTCGTCTTGGACATAAGATCGTTCTTCTTCCTTACATTGAATCGTATGCTTCTTAAACTCACTTTACTTTAATTAAATTGACCTATTAGTTGTTATACAATTAAATAATAACTATATTTTATTGTTGTAGGAATCATTGGACACTAATTGCAATATGTTTGTCACGTAACGAAACCTACCACCTTGAATCTTTGCGTAAAGAAACAATGCGGCCCTTACTAGTCAAATCATTGTTAAATAGGTAGCCTAATCGAAACTCAATATATGCGCATTTATTAATATTAAATGTACATCTAATCTTATAATAATGTGTATTGATGTAGTGTGATGAAGGAGGTTAATGCAATAGGAATTCGACCACCAAAATCTCTTGTTTGGCATTCAATCGAGGTAACCTGACTAATTTTTTTTTCCTTATATAGAAACACATAATACACATCTAACAGCAATGTCATTTATTGCATCCTTTGGTGAATTTATTGTCCGCTACAAGAAGGTGGACTTGCGTGCGGGTATTACGTCATGAGGTTCATGCTCGATATCGTCAACCGTTGCAAACATGTTGATGATCTTCAAAATGTATGTAACTTATTAATTAATTAGTATATGTTAGTTTCTGCCTATTTTGGCATTTTCGCTCCCAAAATGTACTTATCAAGTGATTTAACCCCAAATTTTCTTTGAACATGATTATATGAGGCATAATATAACTAGTATCTAGATTCTTAGGCTTTAATTTGTTGTTGGTTGCATTTCGGGAACGAAAAGGCCATTTCAGGCCTATTTTGGTCTTTTCGCTCCCAAAATATACTTATCAAGTCATTTAACCCCAAATTCTCTTTGAACATCATTATATGAGGCATAATATAACTAGTATGTAGATTCTTAGACTTGCATATGGTGTTGGTTGCATTTTGGGAACGAAAATGCCATTTCCGGCCTATTTTGGCCTTTTCGCTCCCAAAATGTACTTATCAAGTGATTTAACCCCAAATTTTCTTTGAACATGATTATATGAGGCATAATATAACTAGTATGTAGATTCTTAGGCTTTAATTTGTTGTTGGTTGCATTTCCGAAATAAAAAGGCCATTTCGGGCCTATTTTGGCATTTTCGCTCCCAAAATGTACTTATCAAGTCATTTAACCCCAAATTTTCTTTGAACATGATTATATGAGATATATTATAACTAGTGTGTAGAATTTTAGGCTTGCATTTTTTTTTATTGAATTTCGGGAAGGTATATGTCATTTTTAGAACTACTAACTACGGTAAAATGATTGAATTCTTATATATGTATTTATTCCTTGGTTGTTTTGCAAGGTTTATGAGAATTCCACACCAAGTTCGAGGAACTTCACCAAAGAAGAAATAGATGAAGTTCGGGATAAGTTGGCGTCCCACATTACCGATGATTGCATATGATACAAATTAGCTCGAATGTACTAGTTTCTATCAATTCAATGTACACTTCAAGCTTGAAGGGTTGCGCTTTTCTCAACTAGCGCAACCCTACACGCCTTAAGGGCTGCGCTTTTCTAAACAAGCCCAACCCTTCTTTCTAAGAAGGGCTATGCTTTTTTTATAGCGCAGCCCTTCATAGTAGGAAGGCTCATGAAGGCTGCATCCCTTCAAGCTTAGAAGGGCTGCGCTTGTTGAAAAAAGCACAGCCCTTCAAGCTTAGAAGGGTTGCGCTTGTTTAAAAAAGCGCAGCCCTTCAAGCTTAGAAGGGTTGCGCTTTTACCAAAAGGCGCAACCCTTCTATGCTTGAAGGGCTGCGCTTTTTAGTAAAAAGCGCAGCCCTTCAAGCTTAGAAGGGTTGCGCTTGTTTAAAAAAGCGCAACCCTTCAAGCTTAGAAGGGATGCGCTTTTACCAAAAGGCGCAACCCTTCTATGCTTGAAGGGCTGCGCTTTTTAGTAAAAAGCGCAGCCCTTCGTTGTGAAGGGATGCGCTTGTAAAGTGCAACCCTACTTAAAAAGTGAAGGGATGTTATTGAAAGGACTGATGTCAAAAAGCGCAGCCCTACAGGCTTTTTCAGCGAAACCCTTTTTCATTTTTCCACTAGTGATATTCTGTTCGTTTCATCCATAACATCATCATCATCATTTCATAGCATCATATTATCATAACCATCATAAAACATTTCATTTCCGGCAATCTATATATAAAATATAATATTAATCATAATCATAAAACATACTTCTAAGGGGAATGCGGGTGTTAGCAGTAGACGTTACCTGAATTCCTACTTAACAACCTTGATAGCCGAGGAAAGGCTTGTAATATCCTTTATCTTCTTTAATCTATTCAAGAATAATTTTATTAATGAATGTTTCATTATTTTAGTTTTTAAGCCTAAATATTATTTGGAGTTTCTTATAGGCATAGCGTTCTGTATGTTATAAAGGTCTCAATAAAGGTCATAATTAACATAGTTGTTATAGCTTCTTAAGGTGACTATTTAATCAACTAATATGTGAAATAACTCCTTTAGTTATACTTTTTTTTTTAAGATTTACCGAAACATTATACTTACAATTATATGAATACGTATAATATAACCATTTGAAAGTATATTATTATTATTATAAGAGTTCATAGTTAATCAACAATTAATCGTCTATTATTAATTAACTAAGTTTATTGCTATAATAGAACCATTCCTTAATATTATTATAACATTATGTAATCGCATAAAAGTAATAAATCAAGCTAACTAGTTATTATAAGTAAACTTAAGTATTAGTGAGGTAATAATAACTTATACTCATATTACAAATAATAAGCTCATTAGATTTAATCAACTCAACTAGCTTAGTGATCATGAAATATAGTCCAATAATAGTTATAGGAAATAAGTTAGGTTTTTAAAGTAAACTAACTAAATCAGTCCATAAAACAAGTTCAAAACATCTTTTATCCCAACAACATAACAATTCAGATTTATAAACACTTAAGTTTAGTTCAAATTGGATTCTCCTAGGCCCGAAACTAGCATAACTAACAAAAGGAACTAAACTTGGGCTTAGATTAAAACATAAAAAAATCATAATTTCTTTTAAAAATTAGAAAAAATGTCGTTACCTCTGCTTCTTAGAGCATGGACGACAGCAAGTAATGAAGGGGGGTGAGGTCCGGTGGACGGCAACACACAATAGTGATGGTGACACGACAACGAGACGGCGGTGGCAGAGATCGTTGGTGGTGTTGCGCGGTACACTAGGGCGCGAAGGAGGATCGAGAAGGAGAGTGCGAGGACGAGAGAGAGAAGACGTGAGTGGGCAGCGGAGCTCTGGCGAGCATGCAGGTGATCGGTGAGTGTCGAGCGAAGCAGGTCGCGCAACAGGTTGTAGTCGGTGGTGGTGATGTAGGTGGGGGACCCGAAACAGAGGAGAGAGAGAGAAAATCTTTATGGGGCTTCTTTGGGTCACAATTTCCGGCGAGGTTCCGATGAATTTGTGACTGAAATTACCACAACAAGAAAATCACCCTTTTTTGACGGTCAAAATCCATCGGTAAAAATGCGGTGTCTGTTGGTAAAACTATTACCGACGGCTTGCCATCGATACAACACCCTCGGAAAATTAGTCGTCGGAAAATTCCGAATTACCGACGGAAAAACCGTCGGCATGCGATACCATTGGTTTTTTTTCAATTAGCGATGGAGAAAGTGTCTGTCACCAATTCCCGACGGATTTCACCGCCCGTCACAAATTACCGACGGAATGCATGTCGTCGTAAATTACCCTCGGTACAGTCCCACGCTAAATACCGTCGACTTTGTGTGGTTGCCGACGGATTAGGCCGTCGAAATATATGTCTCGACGGCCTAAGCCGACGATAGTTTATATCGACTTTTTTTTTTCTTTGAACCTGTACAATATTTAATATAATATGCATATGATCCAAGGTCCATGCTCCATACTCGTTTTCGTTTATAGAATAACCTACTTGTAGTTTATAGAAATATCAAATACTATTCTAGTTAATATTGATTAATATCCGACATAATATATAAATATGCATCTTCCACGTTCTAGTACATTGACAATAGGTACAAATACAAGTCTTAGACAAATCTAAACAACAAATGTGGATCCGTTTCCACCGCCGCTACCTGGGTCGTCGCCACTCTGGGAACTCAGCTTCGCACTTGCTCCACACAACATCTCTATGTATGTGAGGTTTTGAATTAACAATGTGCTCCTCAAAATGTCTTTCATAATAAGGAAAATAAAATTTAGGCACAGACCGACATGTGAAACAACTTATCCTAGATAAAAAAAATCAATAAATTACCTTTCATAGTCACTAAAGATGCCACTGTTTGCAAGCACGTAAAGATGTGCTCGACGTATTCCTGTCTTGTAGCCAACGTAGACGACCATATGTTGTCGGCCGACCGCAGTCTTCCCTAAACATCTTAGGTATACTTACATCATGTTGGCTCTCGACATCCGGATTGACATTTCTTCCTAAATCCCTTGATTTAACGTCAACCCCAGGCTAAAAGTAGTTGGAGCAAAAGTTTGCAATCTCCTCAGTTAGGTAAGCCTTGCATATTGAACCTTCAACATGTGCTTTGTTTCCCACTTTTCACTTCAAGTGGTTAGGAAACCAATAAATTTGGCAACCATGTCAAATCTATATACAAATGTAATAAGGTATCACACGTTAAAAAATTTCAATTACCTACCTTTCAAAAGGGTACATCCACTTGTACTGAACGGGGCCACCATATTTTGCCTCATATGGTAGGTGAATCGGCAAGTGCTCCATTGAGTTGAAAAATGATGGACGAAATATTTTCTCCAAATTGCATAATATCTCAGCTATGTTTTTCTCGAGTCGTTCCATCTCACTCACTTTGATAGTGGAAGCACACAAGTCTCGAAAAAATGGCTGATTTCAGTTACTGTCTTCCAAACATGCAAGGGAAGCAATTCTTTCAAACAACCGGCAGTAATCTCTCCATGATTACTTGACAGTCATGGCTCTTCATTCCATGCAGCTTGCACGTTCTCAAATCGATGCACCTGCTCAAGTTTGAAGCAAATCCATCCGGAAACTTCAAGTCTCGTACCCACTCTTAAAAAACCTTCTTTTGAGCCTTGTCCAGCATATAAGGTGATTTGGGCATTGTCTGGTTACAGTTTGAATCATCAACAAGCTCTAATTCCCGGATCTTACAAATACGTGCCATGTCCTTCCGGGCATTGGCGGTGTTCGAAGTTTGACCTTTCACATCCATCATAGTGTTAATGAGTTGGTCAAAAAAGTTCTTTTCAACATGCATGACGTCTAGGTTGTGACGAATAAGCAAATCCTTCCAATATGGAAGCTCCCATAGAATATCTTGTTTTGTCCATCCCCTTTTTACCTTTTTTAATCGCTTCAAAGCCTCGGGACCATCAGTTGCTTTAGGTAGGTCCTTCATGCACTGTCATAATTCCTCTCCCGACATTATATGAGGATCCATATCATTTTCTACTCTGTTCTTACAGAAAGCTGTCTTATTCTTTCGAAATGGGTAGTCAGAAGGGAGAAATTGTCGATGACAATCGAACCATGTGAATTTTCCCCCATATTCAAGCCATAATGTCTTGCTTCTCTCCATGCAGTATGGATATGCCTTCTTTCCGGTTGTAGACCATCCGGACAAACATACCATATGCGGGAAAATCACTAATGGTCCATAAAAGGGGCCGCCCGAAGCTTGAAGTTTTGCTTCTTTGAGATGTCGTAGGTCATTGTCCCAATATGCCACAAATGCTTCAGCTCTTCCACCAGGGGTTGCATAAACACATCCAAGTTTTCTTTTAGATTTTTGGGCCCAGGAACAAGCAAAGAAAGAAACATGAATGGTTTCTTCATGCACATAGATGGAGGAAAATTGTAGGTGTAATTAAGAATGGCAGGCCAACGTGAATATTGGCCTCCAAATTTACCATATGGAGAGAAACCATCGGTGCATAGCCCAAGTCTAACATTTCGAGGCTCTGAGGCGAAATCGAAAAAAGTTCTATCGAAGTGCTTCTAAGCTTCACTGTCACACGGATGTGCTAAGGTACCCTGCACTCGAGGATTTCGGCGTGCCATGTCATTTCCTTCGGAATGTTTTTTAGTTGCAAACAACCTTTGCAACTTCAGTGTGATTGGAAAGTATATTAGGACTTTTGTGGGAATAAGTTTGTCCTTAGAAGTCTTCTTATACCGATCACTTCCGCATACGCTACACTTTTCTAAGTGTGCATTGTCCTTCCAAAACAACATACAACCCTTCGGGCATGTGTGTATCTTCTCATGTGAAAGTTCTAAGCCCTTTAGAATCTTCTTTGTGTCGTAGAAAGTTCTACCCATATGGTTGTTGTCCGGGATCACTTCATTCAATAAGGAAGCAAACCAGCAACACACCTGTATGGTAGGTTGTATTCACACTTCAAACTTGTTATTCTAGCAGCCATCTCCAACACAAACATCTTGCTCCTTTCATACAAGGGATTCTCTACTGCCTTGAGAAGGTCAAAGAACTTCTTAGCTTTAGCATTGGGTTCTTCTTCAACTTCTTCGACTGAGTTTGCCACTTCAAACATGGAACAATCTACAATATTCCCTAAGGCATCCACAACCATATCCCGATATAGATTTGACTGAGTAGAGGAGGTGGAGCCCGTGGCACTTTCACCGTAACATAACTAGTCAAAGTAATTCGGGGTAAAACCCTTCTTGTACAAATGTACTTTCACCGTGTCCAAATCCAGATACCGCATATTTCTACACCGGACATATGGGAATTTTATTTTCTCATTGTCATTGAATTGGGGATGTTGTGGACAAAACCCAATGAATTAATCTACCCCATTGACAAACTCAGTCCTTAGACAACGCCCATCAAGTCTCTTGTACATCCAGCTACACTCCTTTCTTTTCATAATTGAAATTTCTACACACAACTAACAAGTATCAATTCCATAACATTAACTACTTATACCACAATAATGAATACTTCAGAAGGGTCATATTGGCCCTAGGATGGGCATGGGTCCAGGATCCTACCCGGACCCTGTTGGACCCGACCCTAATTTAAGGGTTTGGGTCCAACTTTTTCAGACCCTAAGTGTTACCTAGTGTAAAACTAGTAATTTAATACAACAACTCCCAACAACAGGTTCTAAATTTGGAGACTCGTGCAACAATGATTGGACTCGAATCCCGATACTGAGCTCCGACTAGCCACCTGCAAAAAAAGGGACCACCCTGGAGGTTTGGGTGGTATTTCCCCCTCCGATGCTTAAGTCAGATATCAGGGATATGATGGAAATTTTAGAGAGAGAAAGTAGAGAGAGAGAGAGAGAATTTATGGCAGAATAACAGTACTATGCTCCGAAAAACGTACCTTTCCCCTGATTTCAAGGACTATATATACTGTTTGAAATGACTGATGTACCTTGATGTCACCCTAATTTGGGAGCATCTGATTGGCTAAGAAATAAAATGGTGACACGTGGCAGGTGCTGATTGGTCAGTACACCTCACCTTTATGCAGGGATAGAAGTTGCTCTAGGTGGGCCTAAGTACAAATTTGGGCCATAAGAGTGGTTATAGTACATCTTTTTCCTCAAAAAAGTGTACTTTAGCCCACATAATCTTCTGACCCATGTACTTTACCTTCATAAGCACGCGCCACATGTAAGGCTAGGATGAAGCCACGTATCATCTTGGTAGCCTTTGATTTTTAGGCTACAACATTTGCCCCTTAAAAGAGGAAGTTCCCATTTAGGCACCAAGACGGTTGGTTTCCTCTTTTAACCGACTTGAACTGTCCTTCTTTTTTCAAAAAGGGGGTGCCATTTAGCCGTTCATACCAGGTCAACTCTCAGAGACAATGTGAATGCAACGGTTACTTTTTACCAGATGAGGGGGTCATTTTTACTTCTTTATAAATATGCCCCTTTGTCGTTTCTGAAATCATTTTAACATCCTTGCGAAATTTTCTAGAGAAAGAGACTCTGCAATTTTTACTGAGCTTTTTTAGAGAGAGAAACTACTCCCGTCCAAGCTCTTGCTAACTGCTCCTCCATTCGTCCGAAGATTCAATTCGCCTTTGACATTCGTCCGAACTCTCTCTACAGGTATTTCCTCATTTATTTTCCTTGTATTTTCACGCATATTTTAAGAAAATGGATTCGTCCTCTTCATCGAACAATCCCGGCCACTCAAGGGTTGGTACTGACCCTAGAACAGAAGGCCTGTCTTCCTCGGCATATTCTAGAGTTGGACCTATCTCGGCCGGACATGCATTCTTTTTCTTTAGTCATGGACGGCAAAGTCAAACGACCCAGTCTTTACCTGTGCAGGGTAATCTGGCGCGCGTCAAGCAAACGGCTCGTATCAGACGAGGAGTTCACCTGCCGGTCTCCATCTCAGAAATGGAGGCATCAACTGGGCGGATTCCCGCTGATGGAGAGCAAGAAGTCCAGAGTGCTCGTCCTGCAAACCCAAATCCTTCTCCTGAAACTGTCCAGGAGGAATCCGATGCTCGAGGCTCTCTAGACCCCAGCCCGTCCAAACCAAGGACGGCCTCAGATGAGTCAAACGAAGCTGAAACTTCTTTTAACCCGGCTAGCGACTCAGAAGAGTCGTCCACAACTTCTTCTGAAATAAGGCGCCGTCTTGGCCCCTTATCTGACCCTAGATACATTCAAGCCGATAGTGGTTGGCTAGGACAAACAGGTCCCAACCTTGAAAATTTTTCTTCTGCCATGCCCATGTCGGGGTATCGGTTTGTTCTTCCTGGCCGGGAGGACACTATACTTAGTGCTCCTGCTGGCCATTTCGCTGTTTATCGGCTGGCGTTAAATGCCGGGCTGTGATTTCCATTGCACCCCTTCATCAGCCGCCTCTTTTATTATTATAACATAGGCCTTAACCAACTCGCCCCAAATTCATGGCAAAATATTTTAACCTTCATAGCCGTCTGCGAATTTAAGGGCGTTGACCCGTCCATGGCCGCCTTTTCCCAAATTCACTATGTCTCTAAGGTTCCCAAAATCGTAGATGGGGCCTGGTTCAGCGTATGCAACCGTCAAGGATTCATGACGTCTTGGGATAAGACGTCCAAGATGCATGCCTGGAAAGCTGAGAATCTGTTTGTCCAAGCACCTAACGAGGTGGTGGCCAGACGGTACCGCTACTCTAGCCGGGCTGCTACCAATGCTAGACGAACAACGTCCTTCTTGGAGCTGGAAAGTACTTCAGCTGAGCAGTTGGTGGAATACTTCAGAATCTCGGAGTATTCCATCAACGACGTCTCCTTCAAGGGTCCGTCCAATTGGATCCCTTTCAAGGAGATGTTTTACAATGACGATTTCCTGGTCGCGGCCGGCTTGCGGCGGGCCGAGGATAGAGGTATACTTTGCAATAATTTCTAAGTAAATGCCCTCGTCCTATATCCATGATTTTAATTATGTTTCTTTTTCTTATGCAGACTCGGCCAAGGCAAAACTCAGAAAATCTTGGAAAGGAGATATGAGTTCGGCCAGATTCACAGACTCCCTCTGGATGGAGTTCAGCAAGACGGGTGCCGAAAAGAGGACGGACACCTTGGTATGAATTTTTTTTTTTTATGAGCTCCTATTACGAGAAGCAAAACGTCCTGCAATGACTTCTGGACGAGCTCCCTCCCTGTGGAGCAGAACGTCCAGGATTTATTCTGGACAGCCTTCATCTTCAAAGGACAGAACGTCTTGAATTGACTTCTGGACGAGCTCCCTCTCGGTGGAGCAGAACGTCCAAAGTTGATTCTGGACGCCTTCCTTCTTCAAAGGACAGAACATCCTGGGCTGACCTTTGGACGAGCTCCCTTTTTTGTGGAGCAGAACATCCAAGGTTGATTCTGGACGTCTTCCTTCTTCAAAGGACAGAACGTCCTGGGCTAAGTCTTGGGCGAGCTCCCTCGTTGTGGAGCAAAACGTCCAAAGTTAGCTTTAGACGTCTTCCTCTTTTCCCCTTAATTGCTTTTGGCTAACTTTTTCTTCTAACTTTTTCAGAAAAATGCCCCAACGTCCAAGGCGTTGGCGAAGAAAGCGGCGTCAAAGAAGAGGACGGCCACCACTAGCGACGCTCCACCCCCTAAGAAATCAAAGGGGTTTACTGTAACACCCCGAAATTTCTCTGAAATTTTCGCGTGTTAATTGATGTGATAAATTATATTTCTACTAAATTATTTTCGGAAAGTATATATATATGTGTATATATATATTTTTACACCTACATTATTTTAATTGACTTTGTGCAATGGTTATATTGTGCGTTTTATTTATGTGGCATTGTGTTAGTCGTATAATACAGTTGTCCCCACTGTTCTTATGAAACGGACAATGTAGTACTTTTGTGTGTGTCGACTGTATAATGTGGTAGTACAGTATGTGCGTATTTGTATTTCGTTAGTAATTTTAATTTTTAGTTTTGAAAGTATATGCTTGTACATATTATTTTTGAACGTTTTTACTTGGTATCTGAAGTGTACATTGTACTAGCGCTTTGTACATTGTATTTTGTGTGTGTCCAACTTTCTAATATTTTGCCATAATATACGAAGAGTTTTGGACAGCTTATTTGATCCTCTTGTAACGTTGCGATAACCAAAGGTCAACCTCTTCATTTTTCCTCCTTGATGCATCTCATAAACCACAAACTCTTCACCTTAATTTCTGAAAATAAAATCAGCAACTCTTGGACCTTTGCCATCCTCATTTCACACGCCTATCAAAGGGAAAGAGAGAGGGAAAAAGTTTGTGCTTCTTCCACAATTATTCTCACACAAAAATCAGTCACGTTATCTTTGCACCTTTTCAAGCACGTATCAAGATCGTTGTGTTGTGTTCATAGGAGTTGAAGGTGGTGATTTTTCCCAAGGTGTTTAGAGTATATTTGAGGCTTTCTACTGCATATCTTCCCAAGAAAAAGGTAACTAGCGTTATTCTAGTTCGGTAGAGTATAGATATTGAACTTAGGTTTTTAGAAATGCGTTAGAGAACGTAGTATCATGCTAGGTGGAACTTAGAGGATTGTATGGTTAAAGTTTCATGTGGATTCTATAGTTGTTGGTATTATTTTCGTGTTTGGAATTTCTACTATAACCTTATTGTTAGCACTTGTCAAATTGTTGTTTTCTCTTGGTGTATGGTGGTGTTCATTTGGTTGATTTCCTTGGTTTGTGTCTTGGACTCTTGGTTGTCATTGTGGTGATTGATGAAGTTTGTTGTTGTTGTGGTTGTTGATGAGTCATGGACTTGTATGAGGGTGTTTGGTGTGAGTGTGAGTGAGAATTGGTGTTGGTATAGGCGTGGGTGGCTGGAGCAAGCCTCGGCAAAGCCTTCGTGGGTGAGCGAACTAAGCTCGCAGGCCACGGCAGAAGGCTGCTCGCGACTCGCGAAGGCTGGTTGTCGCGACCCGCGATGCTCGTCGCACCTCGCGACGAGGGTCTGTCCCCTGGGTCGTGCTGCTGTGTTTTAATTTCCTTTTTAACTTACAGCTTGTGTATCTTTGCTTGGTTGGTCTTAGGTATGTATACTAAGGGTGTACGAGTAATCTTTGGTTGATTAAAGTGCTTCATTAAGGGTAGGTGCCCATTTGTGGCGGGTAGCTCTTGGTTATGAGTCTTGAAATGTGCCAGTTGTTAGTGTTGGCTATGCAAACTCATGATAGAACCTTGATGGGTACGATGGGTTGAGTTACGTTTATAACTTGTTTATATTGACGGTTGGATTTGGTTGATGCATGCTTGATATTTATGCTTGCACGTTGTTGGATAGTGTGACTCTAGGAACGGTATGAATCTAGAGGTCTTCATTAGGTAATCCTAAGAACGGTATGATTCTAGGAACTTGAGTTTGAATTCCTAAGGGCGGTATGGTCCTAGGAATTTGTGTTTGTTTATCCTAAGGGCGGTATGGCCCTAGGATTTGGTTACTTAACATTGGGCGGTATGGTCCATTGGTTCCCTACGGGTGGTATGATCCGTAGTAATATAGCTACTCGAAATGGGCGGTATGGTACCTCGAATATGCTGACTATTCGAAAAGGGAGGTATGGTTCCTCGAATATGCAACGTAGGCCTTGGGCGGCATGGTCCAATGAGTCTACTCACAGACGGTATGGTCAGTTGTGTTTGAGCTCGTTGACCGCATTTGTTGCATGGTTGACGGGCTTTGGTTGTATTGGTAGAGTGTCTAGTTGTTTTAACGGTCGTTTGTATCTTAGGGTGGGTATGGTGGTTGATATTGTATTTTCTGATGTTATTTCTAATTATTTAAGTTCTTATCTGTTTCTATTTGAGCTGGGAGAACTGCTAGTTACTCCCCACTGATTGTGGAAATTGTTGAATCTTTGTGCAGATAGCGACGCTGTTTAGAGTGGTCATAATTTGGATCGGGGTTGTGTGTTTTACCCGTGTGTGGGCAAAGAAGTGGGGCTTGTCATAGTGGATGAGCATTCCAACGCTGGATTTAGGACTAGTTACTTAGTTGATTATAAGTAGCTACTTCTAGTTTTGACTTATGTTTTGGAACTACAGATTTCAGTTGTTTTAGTTGTTTTACTCGGTTTTGAAATTTCTTTGGTGGTTTTATGACTCTTTTGAGACTTGTTGGAGATGAGGGTATGGGACCTCATTTTCCCTTTTTATCTATTCACCTTGGAGTTGACCTATGCTTATGATGACTTATTCTATTTATAGTTCATGTTCTACTCCATAGAGTAGCATCACCGTCCCATTTGTATTTTCGCTGCCTTTATTCATTCCATTTTCCTTATTTTTAGTCTTTGCTCTTCTTTGTTGTGGACGGGATGTTACAGTTGGTATCAGAGCAAAACGTTCCAGGAGCTCTGTTTAAGTTGCTACTACTTCCTAGAGAATGAGTAGACTTGTGACTAGGATTACTAGTGTCTTAGGCTTCAAGTCTAGAGTGTATGAGAGTTACCTTGTATTATTTTAAATTCTATTTGGTAGCCAAAAATAAACTTCTTTACATATTGTGACCCTTAATTAGCTTGCAGTTAGGAAACGTGACATTACAAACTAAACAAACGTTAGTTGACTTAAAATTTTGATTTTAAAGTTTGACTTCTTTCGTTGCCATGTTTTTCTTCTGAACCAAAAACAACTGTGTCCCTGTTCAATTGCGATTGAGGCGTAAAAATTTTCCTCACCTGCGAATTTGGGGCATTTTTTGCGCGAGCTTCGAATGCGATTCAACCCTAAACCCTAATTTTTTGAGCGAGCTTCGAATGAAAGAGTGCAATTGAGGAGTAAGGTTGCAAAAAAGGTTCCAATTTTGGCATCTCCTGGGTTTGTAAAGGTTCGATTATTGTCCAGGTATGTCGATTTTTTTCTGAATTTCATTGGTTTTTTTGTTCTTCTCTTCATTTTGTAGTTGTTGATACTATGTTTATGTGTTTTTCTTGCATGTATATTTTGCTCTTGAAGAATGTCTGAACCTGTGGTTTTGAAATTTCAATATAAGGGTTTTGGTGTTGATTTGGTTGTAAGTGATATTGATACTTTCAATTTAATTGACTTAGTTATAGAGTACGAAGATAAGACCCGGGAAAACAAAATTCAAGTCCCAAAGAACCCTTTCTTTAATTATGTGTTTAAGATGAAACACATTGAATTACAAACTGACAGTGACTTAATGAAAATGTTTGCTAACTTACCTGGGTCTAAGTTAATCTACATTTGGGTTGGGGAACTTAGTGAACCATCTGAACTCATGAAGGCTATGAAAAGCTTAAGGTCTAGGAAGAAAGTTGTGGAGAGTAATGATGGGTTGTCACAACCTATTGCACCCTCTTTGAAACCAACTGCCACTAACACACCTAGGAGGAGCCAAAGGCATAGAGAAGTTCAGATATGTTCTGCTACTGAATTTATTGACACAATTAATTCCTCTATCCCTTATTCACCAAATGACAATCCAGTTAACCTAGCAATAGAGGAAACATGGATTGATGTAATCAATGAAGGTGTACCCACCAGTCCAGTCAGAGGAAGGGGAAGAGGTAGGGGGAGAGCTAGCCTTAAGGGAAGAAGTACAGGAAAGGGAAGAGGAAGGGGGAGGGCTCATGTAACTAGGAAAGAAAATGAACCTGTGAAACACATTCCATTGTTACATAGTCCTAGTACTAGCCCTAGCCATAGAACAATAGTGACTACTATTAGTACTACTGTGAATGACATGAATCTTGTTATGTTCCACCCTAATACTGCTTCTGGTACAACTGAGGGTTCATCAAAGGCATCTAAAACAACATCTGTTGGAGCAAGAAAAATCCCTAAAACCACTGCATCTAGAAAAGGGTTGAATGTGAGGCCTACTAGTGGGAACAGTAGCAGCCATGGAACTGATCTTAACAATGCAGCAATTAGTTTGCACACAGATGAAGGGGGCATAACTTGGATAATGATGAAATGTACTCGCCTACTGGAAATGGGACTGACACTAATGAGAGTTTGGTCTCTGAGCATGGCTTATCTGATGATGATGGTTTGGAAAACATTCATGATGAGTATGACCCATATGAGGGCCATGATTTTGAAGATGATGATGATGTCAAGATTGATGGAAAACATGAATCTAACTACTTGAAGAGGTTATACCAGAATGGTGAGTTATATGGTGATGATGAGTTTGGAAAGATAGTGCTTAGGCCTTGGATGTTATTTCTAGACAAGCATCATTTGAGAAGTGTGGTGAGAGACTACTGCATTCAATGTGGTTTCTCTGTGGTTGTTGACAAAGCTAGTAACACTAGGTATACTGCAGTATGTTCTGCCCAGGGTTGTATGTGAAGACTACATGCTTCAAGGCTACCAGATGGCACAACTTGGGCCATCAAATCCATCCAAAACTCAGAATACACTTGTCTGGGGCTAGAAGTGAGCAACCCAATGGTAACCTGCAAGTGGGCAAAAGAGAAGCTACTGGATGATATCAGAGCAAACAATGACATTAGTGCAAAGTCTCTGAATGAGTTGTTATGGCAGAGATATGGAATCCAAATGAAACAGAGCACTATTTACAAGATGAGGGCAGAAGCATTGATAGAAATACATGGGGGCATGATGTTTCTTATAGTTTATTGCCTAGATATTGTGAAATTCTCAATGAAATAAACCCTGAGTCTATTGAAATTTATGCATGGACACCCCCAGACCATCCAGAAAGACTATTGTCTTTCTCTTCTATATTCATTGCTCTAAAAGGACCTCTGGAGGGGTTACTTGCTGGATGCAGAAGTTTGATAGGTGTGGATGGTGCAAACCTTAAGGGTAACTATGGGGGCATTCTTTTGTCTGCAATAGCCCTTGATGGCAATAATGAAATATTCCCCTTTGCTTGGGCTATTGTACCTGGTGAGGATGGTGAAAGTTGGTCATTCTTTGTGTGGCATTTAAAGAATGCATTGAAGGATAGTGGTTGAGGTGACAACTGGTGCATTATATCCGATAGGCAAAAGGTACATATATTTTGTAATTATTTTCTTTGCTTCTATTAATTATTGTATTGTATTATAACTGATGCAGAAGTTTGATGTTTTTTCTGTTCTTCACAAGGGCATTGACATGGCATTGGCCAAAAGTTGGGAGAAGGTATTGCTGTAAACACTTAAGTAAAAACTGGAAGAGGGTCTTTGTAGGTCCTCTACTGTTCAGTTTATTTTGGAAGGCTTGTGGAGCCACATCTAAGTTCACTTTTAAGAAGGCAATGGAAGCTTTGGACAAAGTAAATCCTAACACAAGAGTATGGCTTTCAAAGTTAGGAGATCAAAGTAGGTGGACAAAGTGGCAATTCAACCCTGATATTAAAAGTGATGTTAATAAGACAAACTTCGTGGAAAGCTTTAATGCTACACTTGGCATAGATAGATGCAGGCCTGTGTTGACACTTCTAGAAGGTATGATTGGTGTTTTTTTTTGTTATTTCAAGTTAATAGGCCTGTGTTGACTTGTTTTTTTTCTTATTTGCAGGTATAAGAAGAGTAACAATGGTCAGGCTAGCATCCAGAAGGCAGATTTGTGAGGGCTGGGAAAACACTGACATATGTCCCAATATTGTCAAGAGGGTCCAAACCCTATGCCAAGATTCAAGGACTTGCATAGCTTATTTCTCTGGTCAAGGAGAGTTTGAAGTACATGATGGGAGGTCAGTTCTGCCAGTGAGCTTGATTAACAGAACTTGTGCTTGTAATTTGTGGCAAATAAGTGGAATACCATGTAAACATGGTATAAGGGTCATTTTACATGCCAAAGAGGATCCTCACAAGTATGTAAGCAGTTGGTATAGTGTGGAGGTGTACAAGAGAGCCTACTCATCCAATATAAAGTCAATAGCTGACCCTGAACAGTGGCCAGGCCAGAGCCTGAGAATGTGCTACCTGAGATTGCACCCCTAGTGATGAAAAGAGGGGCAGGAAGACCATGCAGAAATTGGAGAAGGGAGGAGGATGAGCAGCAAAAGGGGAAGAGGTCCAAGACCATTAGGTGTGGCAATTGTAAAGAGTTTGGGCATAACTCTCTAACTTGTAAGGGGGGTGCAACAGCAAAACAAAAGAAGCAACAAGACAATATAGCAACCACATATTCACAACCAGTGCTTCAGGTCCAACCAAGAAGAAGTGCAAGACTGACCATGTCACAACCTGTTTAGTTTATAAATTTGTTTTAGGGGGGGTGAATTCTAATTAGTAACCATGTTTTGTTTTCACATAAGGTTGTTAGGAATGTAAGCCTTCTTTTTGCACATTATGTGATTTGTGGAAATTAAACTTCATTTAGATATAATGAGATGAATTATTTTGGAGAAATTAAACTTCATTTCTTGATTTGCAAAAGTACAACTGGAAATACATATTACTCCTGCTTACAATACATCACTTCAGCCTAGTAAGTAACTATTTCAACATTACAAGAATAACCATAACTATGTACATAAACCATGTCATTTTAACAACCATCTCCATTATTGACAAACGAACCTAATTTCTCTTTGACATCAGCTATCTCATATGTTATCTCCCTAACTGCCATCTCCCTAACTCCATAACCCACAGCAGCAACTTCGTTCTTCATATCTGCATCTGCAACCCAGCCAAATTTTCCACACGCTTTGCACTTATAGTATAGCTTGTTATGATTAGCAGTAGATCCAGAAATTTTAATCTCAAAATATGCATTAGATTGGCAAACACAACGTCTCAATTTAACCCACACAAAAGGACCCTCATTAGTAGCACCCAAGCTTGAGAAAGAAGAAGCATTTGAAGACGAAGCCATTGAAGAGAAACAGAATTAAAGGAAGAAAAAAATGGTGCTTTAGGTTCTTTGAGGACCTGCTTATATGGGGAATGGGCTGATACATTTGGGAGGGAAACTAACAATTTTTTTTGGAGCGAAACAAGTTACTAAGCTAACCTAACGCATTATACAATGAAAAAAATGAAAACTTAACGTTAACATAACGTTTTAGGCTTAGTAATTTCACGAGTTAAAAAGGCAAACTAGTACAGGGTCACGATATGTAAAGAAGTTTATTTTTGGCTACCAAATAGAATTTAAAATAATACAAGGTCACCATATAGAATTTCCCTTTTGTTTACTATGTTTATCAATTTAATGCTTGCTTATGTGACTTTGATAGACTAATGTGACAGTTTTCGTCTTATAGTATGCCTCCACGACAATAGTTAGCTGCTAGAAAGGAAGTTGCGCGTCGTCGTCGCGTAAGTCTGGAAAATGCTTTCATCTCTTTGGCTAATAGAGTTGTTTCTTCTGGTAGTGGGCAGTCTGCTTTCGATCGGTTTGACTGTCATAGGCCCCCTAATTATGATGGTGTTGCTGACCCTGTGGCTCTGGAAAATTGGTTAAGGGAGATGGAGAAGCTTTTCACGACAACAAACTGCTCTGCTGCCGAAATGGTACCTATTGGGACCTACTATTTGAAGAAAGAGGCGGATAATTGGTGGGGTACGGTGAAGGATGTGTGTATGGCTACAGCTAGTTTTGGGTGGACCCAGTTCTCCGCCAAGCTAAAAGAGAGATTCTACCCTGATGAGTTGCGCTGGCAAAAACATGAGGAGTTTCTATCTCTGACTCAAGGGAATATGGATATCCAGAAGTACACCGACCGCTTCACAGAGCTGTCTAAATTCGCTGGTACTGTTATTCCCACCGAGGCTGAGAGGGTTAAGAGGTATATAAAGAAAATGAATCTGAGGGTAAGGACTCTGGTGCTGTGTTCGGGGGTTACCACTTTCCAAGCTGCTTATAAGATGGCCCTGAGTGTCCATGCATCACTGAGAGAGGAAGAAGCTGTTAAGGCCACATCTGTAAGGAAGCCTTTTACGTCTGTTGCTCCTAGTCCGGCTAAGAAGCCGAGGTTTGAGTCAAGTTTCCGTGGTGGATACCAAGGCTTCAGTTCTAGGCATGGTTTTGATCCGTCCAAGTGTCGGAGGTGTAAGAAGCCCATGCATCCGGGGAAGGATTGTGTGGGTGCTGCCATTATTTGCTTCTATTGTAGGGAAGCGGGTCACAAGAGTTATGAGTGTCCCAAGAATCCGAGGGCTACGGCTAAGCCCCCTGTTCCTCCTAGTCATTCTGCTCCGTCAAAGAATCGGGTTTACAGTATGACTCATTCCAACGCCGATGTTCATCCCGACGTCATCTCTGGTACCTTTCTTGTTAATTTTGTTCCTGCTTCTGTGTTGTTTGATTCTGGTGCTTCCGTGTCTTGTGTGTCTAATTCTTTTGCCAAGGAAGCTAAATTGACTTCGAGTTCTCCTATTCGAACTCTTATTTCTCTACCTTCTGGTGAGAATTACCCTTGTTTGGCTGAATATTGTGGAGTGCCTATCTCTGTGTTGGGTATTGATCTTCCTGCCGATCTCAAGGCTTTCTCCATGGTCGAGTTTGATGTTATTTTGGGCATGGACTGGTTGTTCAAGTATCGTGCTTAGATTCATTGCCGCGATCAAAAAGTGACTCTTAGTAGTCCGTGTGGCAAGCGTATTTCCTATAGTGGACTGGTGTTGAAGAAGGGAGTAAAGATCGTATCTGCTCTCAAAATGCAAAGGCTCCGTCAGAAAGGGGCGCAAGTGTTCCTCTGCATGGTGAAATATTTGACCCAAGAGGTGAAATTAGAGGACGTTCCCGTTGTCCGTGAGTATCCGGACGTCTTTCCTGATGAGCTTCCGGGTATCCCTCCTGAAAGAGAAGTTGAGTTCAGCATTGACTTGACTCATGGTACTGCTCCTCTGTCAAAGGCCCCGTATAGGATGGCGCCTGCCGAGTTGCAAGAGTTGAAGACTCAGTTGCAAGAACTGATTGATAAGGGATTTATTAGGCCAAGTGTCTCGCCGTGGGGTGCTCCTGTTCTGTTTGTCAAAAAGAAAGATGGGAGTATGCGGCTTTGCATCGATTATCGAGAATTGAACAAGGTGACTATCAAGAACCGGTATCCCTTGCCCCGCGTTGAGGATATGTTTGACCAACTAAAGAATGCGGGAGTATTCTCAAAGATAGATTTGAGGTCAGGTTATCACTAGATTCCAGTGAAGAAGGAGGATATTCCTAAGACCGCTTTCCGAACAAGATATGGGCACTATGAGTTCGTTGTCATGCCCTCTGGTCTAACTAATGCCCCTGCTGTATTCATGGATCTGATGAACCACTCTTTCCATGAGTTCCTGGATTCGTGTGTAGTTGTTTTTATCGACGATATCCTGGTGTACTCTAAGAATGAAGAAGAGCATGAGAAGCATCTAAGGTTGATCTTGGGTATTCTGAGGCAACAGAAATGGTTTGCAAAGTTCTCTAAGTGTGAGTTCTGGCTGAAGGAGGTGTCATTCCTAGGCCATGTTATCAGCAAGGATGGAGTTATGGTGGATCCTTCCAAAGTTAGAGTTGTGGTGGATTAAGAGAGTCCTAAAAATGTTTCCGAGATCCGGAGTTTCCTCGGTCTTGCTGGTTACTATCGGAGGTTTGTCAAGGACTTCTCAAGGATAGCTCAGCCATTGACTAAATTGATGAACAAGGAGAGCAAGTTTCTGTGGTCCGAAGAGTGTGAAAAAGCATTCCAAGAATTGAAGAAGTGTCTCACGACCGCTCCTGTTCTAACCTTGCCTACTGAAGGGGTTGGGTTTGAAGTATATAGTGACGCATCGAAGCTCGGGTTGGGTTGTGTTCTTATGCAATAAGGAAAAGTGGTGGCGTATGCATCCAGGCAATTGAAGGTGCATGAAAAGAATTACCCTTCTCATGATTTGGAGTTGGCTGCTGTGGTGTTCGCTCTTAAAATCTGGCGACACTATCTGTATGGGGTTTCGTGTAGGGTGTTTACCGACCACAAAAAGGGTTTCGTGTAGGGTGTTTACCGACCACAAAAGCCTCAAGTATATCTTCACTCAAAGAGATTTGAATATGAGGCAGAGGAGATGGTTGGAGCTGATCAAGGATTACGATCTGCAGCTTGATTACCATGAGGGCAAAGCTAATGTGGTTGCGGACGCTCTCAGCCGTAAGTCGAAGCATTCTCTTAATGCGGTTAGAATTCCGCCGAGAGACTTATGTGATGAATTTCGGAAGCTCAAAATCGAGGTGGTACCTCAGGGTTCGGTAGAAACTCTTTGTGCTATGAGTGTCGAGCCTGCCTTGTTCCAAGAGTTGCGAGAGAAGCAGAAAAATGATGCTAAGTTGGAAAAGATCCGTGAAGCTAAGGCTCAAGGTCGAGCCGAAAATTTCGAAGTCGATTCCGAGGGAGGTCTAAAGTTTATGAGTCGTTGGTGTGTGCCTAACGACTTAGAGCTTAAGAAGAAGATTCTCGAAGAAGCTCATTGTACTCCCTACTCTAATCATCCTGGGGGTGATAAGCTTTACAAGGATCTCAAGGCTAACTTCTGGTGGCCTTGCATGAAGAGGGAAGTGGCCAAATTTGTGGCTAGGTGTCTGGTGTGTCAAAAGGTCAAGATCGAGCATCAAAGACCAGGTGGTTTGCTACAACCATTGCCAATTCCCGCGTGGAAGTTTGATTCTATCTCGATGGACTTTGTTATGGGTCTTCCGAGAGCTGCTGGTGGTAAGAATGTTGTGTGGGTGCTTGTGGACCGATTGACTAAGGTGGCTCGGTTTATTCCGATGAAGAATACTTGGTCTATGGAGGAGTTAGCGGAAGCTTATGCTAATGAAATCATCCGATTGCATGGTGTTCCGAAGGATATAGTATCTGATCGTGACCCGAGATTTTTGTCTCATTTCTGGATTGCTCTGCAAGAAGCTTTTGGTACTAAGTTGAAATTGAGTACCGCTTTCCACGCTGCTGCGGATGAGCAAACTGAGAGGACTATTCAGACTCTGGAGGATATACTCCGTGCTTGTGCTTTGGAATTTCAAAAATCTTGGTTGAAGTCATTGAACTTGGTGGAGTTCTCTTACAACAACAGTTACCATGCTAGCATTCAGATGGCTCCTTATGAGGCCTTGTATGGGCGAAAGTGTCGCAGTCCTACTTGTGGAGCGACATAAGTGACTCGTTAGTGTTGGGACCAGACTTGATCCAAAATACTGTTGAGCAAGTAAAGGTGATTCAGGCTAGAATGAAGGTTGCTCAAGATAGGCAGAGGTCTTATGCAGACTTGCGTCGGAAGCCTATTTCTTACACCGTTGGAGATAAGGTGTTGTTGAAAGTATCTCCGATGAAGGGAGTGGCGAGATTTGCGCAAAAAGGCAAGTTAAGCCCGAAGTATGTTGGCCCCTATGAGATTCTCGAGAGGATTGGGGAGGTGGCTTACAGGTTGGCTATGCTCCCAGAGTTGTCGAGGGTGCACGATGTGTTCCACGTGTCGCAGATGTGGAGGTATCGCAGCGATCTGTCTCATGTCATTCCTATAGAGTCGGTCTCTGTTGAGCCGAACATGACTTTTGAGGAGCGACCTGTTCAGATCTTGGACCGTCAGAATCGTGCCCTGAGAAGGAAGGTGATACCCTTGGTTAAGGTGCTTTGGAGAAGCCAAAAGTACGAGGAAGCCACTTGGGAGACGGAGGAGTCGATGAGACTCAAGTATCCCGAGCTTTTTGTCTCAGGTTTTTCCTTGTTATTTTAAGTTCGAGGACTAACTTTTTCTTAAGGAGGGGAGATTGTAACACCCCGAAATTTCTCTGAAATTTTCGCGTGTTAATTATTATTATCTGATGTGATAAATTATATTTCTACTAAATTATTTTCGGAAAGTATATATATATATATATATATATATATATATACATATATATATATATATATATATACATATATATATATACATATATATATATACATATATATATATACATATATATATATACATATATATATATATAATACATATATAATATACATATATATATACATATATATAAATATATATAATATAATATATATATTAATATGTATATATATATATATATATATATATATATATATATATATATATATTTTTACACCTACATTATTTTAATTGACTTTGTGCAATGGTTATAATGTAGGTTTTATTTATGTGGCATTGTGTTAGTCGTATAATACAGTTGTCCGCATTGTTCTTATGAAACGGACAATGTAGTACTTTTGTGTGTGCCGAGTGTATAATGTGGTAGTATAGTATGTGCGTATTTGTATTTCGTTAGTAATGATAATTTTTAGTTTTGAAAGTATATGCTTGTACATATTATTTTTGAACATTTTTACTTGGTGTCTGAAGTGTACATTGTACTAGCGCTTTGTACATTGTATTTTGTGTGTGTCCAAATTTCTGATATTTTGCCATAATATACGAAGAGTTTTGGACAGCTTATTTGATCCTCTTGTAACGTTGTGATAACCAAAGGTCAACCTCTTCATTTTTCCTCCTTAATGCACCTCATAAACCACAAACTCTTCACCTTAATTTCTGAAAATAAAATCAGCAACTCTTGGCCCTTTGCCATCCTCATTTCACACGCCTATCAAAGGGAAAGAGAGAGGGAAAAAGTTTGTGCTTCTTCCACAATTATTCTCACACAAAAATCAGTCACGTTTCTTGGTTTCACGTTATCTTTGCACCGGTTTTCAAGCACGTATCAAGATCGTTGTGTTGTGTTCGTAGGAGTTGAAGGTGGTGATTTTTCCCAAGGTGTTTAGAGTATATTTGAGGCTTTCTACTGCGTATCTTCCCAAGAAAAAGGTAACCAGCGTTATTCTAGTTCGGTAGCGTATAGGTATTGAATTTAGGTTGTTAGAAATGCGTTAGTGAACGTAGTATCATGCTAGGTGGAACTTCGAGGATTGTATGGTTAAAGTTTCATGTGGATTCTATAGTTGTTGGTATTATTTTCGTGTTTGGAATTTCTACTATAACCTTATTGTTAGCACTTGTCAAATTATTGTTTTCTCTTGGTGTATGGTGGTGTTCATTTGGTTGATTTCCTTGGTTTGTGTCTTGGACTCTTGGTTGTCATTGTGGTGATTGATGAAGTATGTTGTTGTTGTGGTTGTTGATGAGTCATGGACTTGTATGAGGGTGTTTGGTGTGAGTGTGGGTGAGAATTGGTGTTGGTATAGGCGTAGGTGGCTGGAGCAAGCGTCGGCAAAGCCTTCGTGGGTGAGCGAACGAAGCTCGCAGGCCACGGCAGAAGGCTGCTCGCGACTCGCGAAGGCTGGCTGTCGCGACCCGCGATGCTCGTCGCACCCTCGCGACGAGGGTCTGTCCCCTGGGTCGTGCTGTTGTGTTTTAATTTCCTTTTTGGCTTACAGCTTGTGTATCTTTGCTTGGTTGGTCTTAGGTATGTATACTAAGGGTGTACGAGTAATCTTTGGTTGATTAAAGTGCTTCATTAAGGGTAGGTGCCCATTTGTGGCGGGTAGCTCTTGGTTATGAGTCTTGAAATGTGCCGGTTGTTAGTGTTGGCTATGCAAACTCATGATAGAACCTTGATGGGTACGATGGGTTGAGTTACGTTTATAACTTGTTTATATTGACGGTTGGATTTGGTTGATGCATGCTTGATATTTATGCTTGCACGTTGTTAGATAGTGTGACTCTAGGAACGGTATCGTTCTAGAGGTCTTCATTAGGTAATCCTAAGAACGGTATGGTTCTAGGAACTTGAGTTTGAATTCCTAAGGGCGGTATGGTCCTAGGAATTTGTGTTTGTTTATCCTAAGGGCGGTATGGTCCTAGGATTTGGTTACTTAACCTTGGGCGGTATGGTCCATTGGTTCCCTACGGGTGGTATGATCCGTAGTAATATAGCTATTCGAAAAGGGCGATATGGTTCCTCGAATATGCTGGCTATTCGAAAAGGGCGGTATGGTTCCTCGAATATGCAACGTAGGCCTTGGGCGGCATGGTCCAATTAGTCTACTCACAGACGGTATGGTCTGTTGTGTTTGAGCTCGCTGACCGCATTTGTTGCATGGTTGACGGGGTTCGGTTGTATTAGTAGAGTGTCTAGCTGTTTTGACGGTCGTTTGTATCTTAGGGTGGGTATGGTGGTTGATATTGTATTTTCTGATGTTGTTTCTAATTATTTAAGTTCTTATCTGTTTCTATTTGAGCTGGGAGAACTGCTAGTTACTACCCACTGATTGTGAAAATTGTTGAATCTTTGTGCAGATGACGACGCTGTTTAGAGTGGTCATAATTTGGATCGGGGTTGTGTGTTTTACCCGTGTGAGCAAAGAAGTGGGGCTTGTCATAGTGGATGAGCATTCCAAATCTGGATTTAGGACTAGTTAGTTAGTTGGTTATAAGTACCTACTTCTAGTTTTGACTTATGTTTTGGAACTACAGATTTCAGTTGTTTTACTCGGTTTTGAGATTTCTTTGGTGGTTTTATGACTCTTTTGAGACTTGTTGGAGATGAGGGTATGGGACCTCATTTTCCCTTTTTATATATTCACCTTGGAGTTGACCTATGCTTATGATGACTTATTCTATTTATAGTTCAGGTTCTACTCCATAGAGTAGCATCACCGTCCCATTTGTATTTCCGCTGCCTTTATTCATTCCATTTTCCTTATTTTTAGTCTTTTCTCTTCTTTGTTGTGGACGGGATGTTACATATAGTATATGTATTTGTGTACTCTAATGTATTTTTGTATGTAATATTTTCTATATGTGTTTCTGTGTAATATAGTGTATCTATTTATGATATTGTGTATGGGTATGTGATATAGCGTATTTTTTGTACTAGTCCATCTGTGTGTTTCATAGTGTACATAATAATTTCTATATATGCTATAGTGTGTTTCTGTCTGATATAATGTATCTATTTATGATATAGTGTGTTTTGTGTACTATTTTGCATTATTGTGTTCCATAGTATACTTAATATTTTTTTTAATATTCTATAGTGTCTTTCTGTATGGTATAGTGTGTTTTATTAAACTAACCTGGAATGACAACTGATTTAGATTCATCAGTTGAGACTATAGCATATTGCTCGTCAACTTGATTTTCGAGCTCATCATGAAACATCTCCACTTTTTCTACAGAAAATTATGGTGTTACTGCTTTGCTTAATCAAACGAATGAAATTATTTACTTCGATGATGTTAACTTCAAAATTTGGTGTATAATTGAGATCTATTACAATTGGATCTTGATGTTCATTTTGGATTGAATTGTGATATGTTCGTCGTCGAGTGCTTCAATGCTTCGATTTAAGTCGTCTATATTACATGGTACAATACTTTGATTGAGATCTATTTGCTCAATCAAACTCGAATTTTTCATGAATTTCTTGTAGTTGTTCAATTGAACTGGAATTGTTGAAGAATCAATTTCGAATCAATATCGTGTTACAATTATTGAATCAAATAAGAATAATAATTTGATTTTGAAAGAGATGTACATAAATTTAGGTTTTGTATGAAATTGAGAAATAATTTGAAGGAAGAGAGAGAACAATTTGCAGAAATTTTAGAGCAAGAGAATCTTTGGATTTTGGAAATATTGGAGAGAGAGAGAGAGAGTAATTATAGTGGGTCACGTGCCTGTGTGTGGTCTACAATATCTATACTAATATATTAAAAGGCGTGCGTAACAACGTTGATGCGCCACGTGGCACCCTCCTCTTGCCACAAGAATTTCGCCACGTGTCTGTTAACCAACAAAGCCAAGTGGTCATTATTTTAAAAATAAATATGCTGAAGCTTGGGCTTGTACCCATGACCTTATGTAAGAGTTTTCAAAGAAACACCATCTCATCTAACTTCTCTTGGTGATCCATGTTTCCACAATTAATGTTATTAAACATATCCCTTGCATTTTTAAAAATAAATAGATTTGCATGTTCATTAAAATTAATTATGTATGCATGATACCATTTGAAGAGCAGTGTTGACCACTACAGTACTACCCCTAGGGAGTTTTAGTTCATGTAATCTATGTATAATAAAAATAATTTAGAAATTGTGTAGTATAGGGTTTGATCCCGAGACCTCAAGTACATATACTAAAGTTTTAACCACTAGGCTAAGTTGTATTTATTGTTATTATCATAAAATATTATATTAATAAATGAAATTTTTTCTTACTCGGGGCATAGCCCGGGCCTAATAACTAGTTTTTAATGTGAACCAGGTCCACACAAGTCGAATTGGTGAGTAGTTTGTAGGGGTCACGTGCCTGGACCTAATCGACAATATTTTTTTAATGTGAACCCGGTCCATGCAGGTCGGAATGCCTCTAACATACTTGTAAAGGGTAACATGGTCTTTCCATGTCTCAAGGAACTCCTCTGTTGAGAAGCGGCTCTATTTTACCTCTGAGAAAGTAGGAATTGCCACCAATTGTGAATTGTGGTTGGTGAAACAACGAAAACAATAATCAAAACCCCCTATTTGGAGTCGGTCTCCCTTCTGAGTTCTTAGTTGAGCTCTGTAGAACGAATGAACGATTTTCTTTAATTCCTTAATCACAGCAAAATAACCAAAAAAATAAAAGAAAATGGGAGTTCAAGCAAAAATAGCACCGTCTATGCTATCCTCAGACTTTGCCAATTTGGCTTCTGAAGCTCAACGTATGCTTGATTGTGGCGCTGATTGGCTCCACATGGATATCATGGTAATCTCATCAACTTTTTTCTTCATTTTCTTCATTTTTGTTCTTGTTGTTTATTGTTTGCTTTATGGGTTTTTTTTTTGTTTTTTTTTGAGCTGAGTTTGCCCAATTCAGAACACATTTTTTACTCAGATCATCGAGAAAAGTAGTATATCTAGTATATTTGAGGATATTAAAAATTATCGGACTTTGGAAGATTAGTTGTGGGAGTATTAGGTACTATTTCAAATTTTTGATTCTTTGTTCATTATTTTAAATAAGGTCGGCTGAATAGAGTTTGGGTGAATTGTCATTTCGATTATCTTATAAGCCATTAGTAAGGAGATCGAATCTCATTGATTTGATGAAAGCTATAAGCACTTTGGTAATTGTTGCTAATGTATTCGTTGACCCAAGTTAAGAGAGAGCAGTGACACCAGTCATCAACTTGATTCTTGGACAAGAGAATAGAAGAGAGGAAGTGTAAGGCTGAGACTTTTAAGTGAACTGTGAAACCTAGAAAAAAGGCAACTTCAAGAATGAGAATTGGTTCAAATATTATCTGACTCTTTAGAGTTTGAATTCTTCAGAATTATCAAGTTAGCAACTTGTGAATGATTAGGAATTTGTTCTAAATGGAATTTTTAATGTCTGTGTTTTTAATATTAACTGATTGAGGTAATTGGTCAACATGTGAACAACTGAAAGGTTGGGCAATGAATGAGATGGAGCATCACCGAAACCCGGCCCAATCCTCACCCAATCTATACACTTTTATTTTAGGTTTCGCATCGTATCCATTGGGTGTGGGTGATATTGCCATCTCTGGTTGTTACGTGCTTGACTATTTTTCATTGATGAATTTTCTCTTATTTGTGCGTGGATTGATGCTCTCAATTCCATTGTTTGAGGGAATGCCAGCTTTCTGAGTCCTCTGGAGCTCTTTGAAATTCACTGACGGCTGTCTGGTTTTTGCAGGATGGGTATGTGGACATTTCATAATATAGACTGACTGCTGTTGGATAATTGTATACCAGTGCCTAGTGCCTTCTATGAGGATCCTGCCGGTTGGTGGGGTATAAGGGTCCAATGATGAAGCCTTACCTCTGCAGTCACAGTGCTATTTCCTGTAGTAGACCCTTAGTTGACTGCACAACTTTTGGTTAACCATGTCTAGTCAACGCATTCATGGATTTCTACTAATATGCAGTAGTTTGACAAGATGTAGTCATAGTCTATTCTTTGGAGGTAGAAAATTTCTTAAATTGCTGGAGGCAAGGAGAAGTTTATGCAGTTTGGAAAACAATGCAATTTTACTTCTGATTACATTCTTATGGTTGATATGGTGATTATATTAGTTTTTCTTGTTTATTTGTGCATAGAGCTCTCCATGTATATCTAGATGTTCAATAAGCCTAGCTGTGTCATGTCCGTAATGAGTTGCCTTATGTAAATCTTGTCAAACATTGAGTAGGAATTGGTATGAAAATTGAGGATAGTGGGCCTCAGAGTGGCAGATTTTTTCTTGCCATGCCTTTTGTCTATGCATGATATAAGATGCTAAGCGCCTTTCTTGCTTAATCATTACATTAAGCATTGGAGTGATAAAATGAAATGCTTTATTGCTTGTTCTAGAAGATTCTCTCTAGTGGTTTAGGTCTTTTTAGTTTTTTCATTGTTTCTTTCTTCACTTTTTTCTGTTTGGCTTCTGTATGTATTATTATTTCTGTTGAACTTTATTTTTGATTTGAAGTTCTGCCTGTGGTGCTAGTTAAACTTTACGATTGGCAAAGTACCTCGCTTGTTTCTATTTAATGATACCCTTTGGTGCTCATCTATCTTTATATTACTGTATCTTTATGCCTAAATTATTTCTCTTTTGAAGGCACTTTGTCCCAAATCTTACGATTGGTGCTCCAGTTATCGAGAGTCTAAGAAAGCATACTCAGTAATACTCTCTCTGAACTCCTTGCTTTATTTAAGTTCTGTTTGTGCATGCCTAGAATATAACTACCACAGATTTCAAGAACATTTTGGAACTTTTTATTTTTACGTGTTTATAGGGCATATTTAGATTGCCATCTCATGGTCACCAATCCTCTTGCTTATGTGGAGCCATTCGGAAAAGCTGGTGCTTCTGGTTTTACATTTCATGTTGAGGTCTCTAAAGGTGCTTACAAAATGCCAGAACTGCAACTGCTCTTTTTTTGTTGTTATCAGTGTTATCATTTGCGTGATGCTTGTTGTTGATTTTTCAGACAACTGGCAAGAACTTGTTGAGAAGATAAAGTTGGAAGGGATGAGACCTGGTGTTGCATTGAAGCCTGGGACACCTATTGAAGAAGTTTACCCTCTGGTAGTATATGCATTGAGCTCTGGAAACTGTTTCTTTAGCGCTGGAAAGATTTGATGATGTTGTGGTGAAGTTATTTATCTAAAAGTATTCCAGTTAAATTTTAGTTGAGTGCCCCTCCCTAAGATGCGTTATATTTTGCAATATAGGTGGAAGGACATAATCCAGTTGAAATGGTCCTTGTTATGACTGTTGAGCCTGGATTTGGTGGGCAGAAGTTTATGCCAGAAACGATGGATAAGGTAATGAAATTATAAGTTTAATATACTCGTGGAAAATGATGATCTCTAATAAAACATTAGTTGTTTGACCATCCAGGTTCGTGCATTAAGGAAGAAGTATCCATCCCTTGATGTTGAGGTACCATCTCACATTAGTATGCTCTTTCTGATGCGATTATGTATCATTTGATAAATGACCTTGTAATCAGTTATTATAATTGCTCCATTTCAAATGTATTTTGGCGAACAACTTCTCAATTCTTTACTAATTTCTTACACTTCATGCCACATGGAAGTCCATAGAAGGAAACATGGAATTAAAACTTGGCCGTTCCATTATGTGACGGTCGTTCTATAACACATTTGGAAGTTGCATTATCGAGAAATCCCGTTATAGAACGCCACGACAAAAATCATGTCCTTGCCGCGTTAGAGTGTTCTTTTTCCCCTACGTCCGTACTTTTGACAAAATTGACGAAAGAAAAACATAAATAGTAAGAAAAACAACATGCACACACTCAAAACATGAGAATAAATTAGTGGGGGCATTCAAGTTTGGATGTATATGGGTTGTTTCATATATTATGATGAAGAAATACTTCTTTAAGTATAAATTTGCAAATATGACGTTAAAGCCCTTTTAAAAAAATTCATGCCGCATTGGCCGCGATTCGTTCCACATCCGATACAAGCCGCTTCTGCAATGATTTATTTTCTATGGAATGAAATGGAGTATCTATCGAATGAGTATTTTGATCCAAAGTGGCATGGTCCTCCTTTCATATCTCTTCCACCTTAGTTATATGGACTCTTCAATTCACCTCAAGTATCCATGTTAGATCCTTGACACTCGGACATAGACACGGACACATAGACATTTCATTTTGGGCCAAAATTATTGAAATTTTTCATAGAATAACGGAGTCATACACTTACACGTACCGTTTCAGACATGGGTATATGAGTCTAGGTAACATGTTCCACTCACCTTTAGCGGACATATGTCCTCGTTCTAGTTATACATTTTATAATGATTTTCATGTTTCTTATGACATGAGTCATTCCCAATTGGGATATTGTGATAAAGTTGCTTGATGTGCTTAAGTTGCCCTATATATGACAAACTATTACAATAGTAATGTCTTTTACACTCCTTACAAGTCAAATTCTTTTTTCCATTATTTGCGGCCTTTGCTAAGAGATGTGTTTGATACAAGAAATTTCAAATATGAACTATTGTGAGAATGGAGAAAGAGAAGGGAATGGGGGCCAGAGGAGAGAGCTAGAAGAAGTGGGTTAAGTTAGTGGGCAAACTCCTCTTTGTGTTCCTTAAATCCTATGATCATCTCCATTCGACGGTAAAGGCATGACCATGACCCCAACCCATCCCATTATTTTGTGCACCACTACACGCCTTGTATGCTCACACCTTATTGGCCCGGTATTGATGTTTTCCCCTTCCTGAAGAATGTGGTCTTTTCTTGAAAGCAAAGTGGGAAGGAACATAAAGGATGAAAGGAGTACTTTTTTGCGCATAAAGAATTTTACCCTATATTTTAACACCCCATATTTCTCTTTCTAAAAATATATTTTAGTATAAAACTACTCATAAATTTGAGAGCATTACTGTCATGTGATAACGTTGAAGACTTTAATACTAGCTACTAATTAAATTTTAAACTAATGCAGCGGAAATAATTGAAAATAACTAACTCTTTGTTAAAATAAACTTTATATTTCAACTATGACAGTAGATTAGAGGAAATAAAATAACAACTACTGAATTATTTATTCCTCACTAGCTCCCCCATATGAAGTAAGCATCATATCAACTTGTAAATTCTACTCGCTCAAAATAGGATCAATCACAGGGATAAAGCAAAAAAAAATAAAAAGTTGTCAATAAAATTGCTGAGTATGTGTATACGGGGAATATTAAACACATTATATAATTTAACATTCAAATTATTTTGATAAACCTTCCTTGGATACTTGTAATACTTATATAACATAAAGCATATAACTTTAATAAAAGCTCATTTTTCTTGCCTAAGTACTTTTTGTAAAGTGTGCACAACCCAAGTTAATATTCCTTAATGAGTCTATGACGAAGAGTTACTGCCTTGTCCACATGACTTACTACCAAAAGTACATGGGTAATAATGTAATACCAACCGTTCTTGCTAATAATAACAAGCCGTTGTCTCTTTATAATTGTGATCATTAAACATCTTATAACTAATAAAAATTCTTTGGAAATAACCCTCATTTTAAAAAAAAATCTTATGAATTTAGTCATCTAAAAGGCATAAAATTTAGCTCAAGAAATAATCTTGAAACTCTACTAATAGTATAATAATGATGTCAACTAGGAAGTCATGTAAAAACTGTATATATATTGATGGTGCTAAACACTGACTCTAAGAAAATAGCATGAAATCAGCTTAGTATTATGACTTATGATACTCTAATGCGTCATTTTTGAAGAAATTCACCGCTAATCTTTTTCCAATTATAATTCAATTATACAACAATTCCTCCATATTATTCTGTTAACGTAGGAACAACACAACAGTGGCAAATTAATTGACACATGATGTTATGGAATCATAGAATCATGAATTATGACATGTTGTTGTATCCTAATGATCAAATAAAAAGAATAACTTAGGCCATCATAAATTCAATCCAACATTATACTGAAATTATCAACAAGTTCTTATTAAGTTCTACGTACTCATGAAAACACATAATGTTCATAATACACTCATATAAAACATGTATATTAATTCAAAATAACAACCTAGAAACATGATACTACGTATGTCAAACAATTATTAAAGATCTACATATACACGCATCTTGAAAATTAATCACTACTAAAGGGAGAAGAGAATAGGTAGTGCGAGGGAGAGAGAGTTTAAACTTGAGAAAAGAGATCTATATCTCAAATTTGGTTTGAAGAATATGAGGGGTGGAAGCCCCTATCTATACTAGTTGGATAGGTATAGTCGTAATAGGAACTATAAAATTAAAATATGGGTTTAAGAGAAAAGATAAACAAAATTAGCTAAGATCCAACTACTTTTTACGATCATCCAATTAAGACTGGGAGAAAAAAGATAAATGATCCCCAAACATATATAATTCTAGAAGCTAAACTCGAAAGATAAAAAAAAGTAAAAGTAATAAAATTTTGATTGATAAACAACTCACTAGCGTAAATTATCTTTCTCTTTTTTTTCTTTTTGTAACTCTTTTAGGATTTCCTTTAAAACATTTTTAAAAATTTTGTTTAAACAAACTTCTTGGATTAGAATTAGTAAACATAGGCCCAACATTTAATTTGGGCTAGAATTTTTTCGAAACACCCATAATTTATTATAAAAGCCTATTTTAAAAACCTTTCTGATTAATAACAAGCCTTTTTAGTAAATTAAAACCTTTTAAAAGTTATAATTAATAACTTACTAAAAATACGGAGTTTTACATGTATGACATGGTGTATCATCACCTATTCACCTCCATTTGATTTTTTTTGAAGAGAGAAATTAGAGCGGACTCCGTTGGTTTGGTTAAAAGTTTGTAAAGTTAAAAAAAAGACATGGGCTATTGCAATTGGGTATAGTATTTTGGAGAAGGTTTTGGCTTTTTGGTTGAGGAAGATCTTGTTTCATTTGATTGGTATCTCTAATGTGTATTGATACTTCGGAACCAATATTGGAAATGATTGGCCGTAATGGGTCTGTTTGGGGTGGACAGTTCGGATCTAAATGTTGGTAGGACTGAATATGTGGCTAATGGGTCAATAGTTTCTTGCAGTTCTGATGGTGGTAGTGGCAAATTGTGGAGGAGAGGAGAGAGAATTGAAGCCTATTGAGTTGCTCACACCAATATTAACATGGGCATGCCAAGGGAATGAAATTCTTTTAATTTGAAGATTTTTCTTACAAGTTTGAAGGAAAGAACTTGGTCTAAGGTAGATGATGATATGTTGCTTGTTAAAGGATATGAGGTTTTTTCCAAAAATTTAGACCGGAGATGGGACCGTTAGTCATTTCAATGAGGTTCTTTCCAATACTAATCTCATTGTTTATTCTCTTTTTGGCTACCGTACCCATTGTACTCCAATTTCTCGTCATTTATCCCTACTTTCCGTTCTTTACCTATGAAGCTCAGTTTTTTAATGACCTAGTTTTATTCAGATTTTTTTATAATATCAGGATGAGTTTGAATTTTTTTATAAATAAGACGGTATTTTGAGAAGCTCTTTATTCCTGAGGATTTCTTGTTATAATTACCCTTGGTTAATAATACGTTTTCAAACTGAATTAAATCGATATCCCGATGGAATATTCCTAAAGTCGATAGCTTTGGACTAAGTGATTCTAATAAAATGAAATATGAGACTAGAAATAAATGGAAGATGATGATGATTTTCATTGCTAGAAGTGAAAAAGTTTCAGCAATAAGCCAATAACAAAAGATATTGAAGCTCTCGAGAGGCTTGATTCTCTCAGAATGAACTCTTAAAATTTCAACGAAACATTCAGCAATATTCAACATACTTTCTCTCTCCGTAATATGCTTCTTCTCAAATAAAACTACCTGGCTTATCCTTCAAGCTACTAGCAAGTTAACAGTAATTCTACTACCCAAAGTGCCTGTCTTTCTAATCTTGATTCATAGTAATGATATGCTAATGATTGTTTTTTCCATTAATCCTTTCCAGTCCATCTTGCGTGCACCTAACACCTATCTGAGTGACTGATTTTCTGTAACCAATTTAGAGTTACCATGTTATTTGTTGAAATGACCATTTTAGAGAAGTACTAACATAGAGCATTAAAACGGCTGTCTTAGCAATTAAAAGACAACTTACGTGATAGGGAGCTCGGGTTCACAATGACAGTTATTGTGGAACGGGTCGAGATTTTGCGAGTTTTTTCTATGTTAAATAGTCAAGATAAAATCCAAATAAGGACTTGCTGAAAACTTATTTCTTGTTGCCTTACTCAGGTGGATGGTGGTTTGGGGCCATCTACTATCAACGCTGCAGCTTCGGCTGGGGCAAATTGTATTGTCGCTGGGAGTTCAGTGTTTGGGGCCCCAGAACCAGCCCAGGTTATCAAATTACTGAGGAAGAGCGTGGAGGAAGCTCAGCAATAGGCATATTTTCCGGGAAATGTAGGTGAAGGCAGGGTCAGTTGCTCAAATAAAATCATCTTGGATTCTACCCAGCATTGGAATAGACATCTTGTGGCTCGCATAAATTATACAAAAATGGAGAATCGTTGAGTCTACATAAACTCTGTAAACTATAAATACCACATACTACTCACATAGTGAGTGGTTGGGCATCATACAATTGTGTATTTGTAATGTCAATGTCTCTTCTTGAAGATGAATTGTGCCACTTTCTATAGTTTTCAAGGCCAAGGGGTGATAAATCATTATGCCTTGAGTGTTCTCTCTTTTCGTTCCTTTGTTTGTCGCAAGGAGGATTGTTGGTGACCTAGATTGTTAATTTGAATTAGGTGGGCGCAGCCTAGGCACATGTTAGATACAAACTCGGGGTTGCTCAGCTTGTCTGAGTACACTTGTATCTGTATCCAAATATTGATTCTTTTTTTGGTTAGCTGCAATATTGAATTGAACAGGATAATGTGAATCGATTCTAGCCTTATGGGCTAATACATGTACCTTCTCAACATTTTGTCTGGGCACTAATTTAATCTCTACCAACTTCATTTCTTCAAATATTCAATTCAATGTCTTTGGTAATGGCTTGTGCCTCTTTCTGCTGTGTCGTTGAACAAGTCCTGAACAAGTTTAACATAATCCGTTAAAACATTCAAGTTGTTGTAATATTCTATGTAAACAGTAAACGGATAAATGGCGCCGTATTTTGCCGTTCATAATTAGACACTTCACTGCAGTTATGCAGTGATATGATGTATCACCGGGTGAATTATTCACCCGGCACAATATATACCGCACTTCGCGGGAGAAAATGGAGAATACAACAACAAGAGCATACTCTCCAATCTTGCTTAAAACCTCTCTATAATACAACACGTTATCAGCACGAAAATAGCTATAATGGTGGAAATACCTGCTATTTATTTTCTGTACTATATATTTTTTTTTCATAGAAATCATGTTTTTTTTGTGAAAAAAAATGAGGTGGAAAGAAAGTTTTTGTGACTATGTACAAGAAAATGATAGAAGAAATAGCTAAACTTCTTTGCACCGAAAACAACTTATAAGTAGGATCTTCAGATTTTCTCTAAATTGAAAAAGCTACTAGTTCCAATGGCAAATTGATGACACATAATCTGATGACTTGTCCCTTATCCCTTATTGTTTGTCAGCAACTATTCCCCATGCTAACTTGAAACTTTGTCCTATAGCAACCAAGTGGATGCATTAAAGTTTACGTTTTCTTTTCTGAAGTTTGACGCAGGCTATGATTGTTCCAATGCAGTTCTGCACACAATTTGATTATTTGTTATTTAGTACGCATCACATAGCACTTTACGTATACATAATCTATAAACATATTTTAATCATAGTTTCACATTCTTTATAATACACTCATGCATGCTCTAACAAACATTCATCTTGTACATGTTATAGCCAGTGTTTATGCACTCATTTATATAATCTCTATGAAACAAAATTACAATGATAGGTAATTTAGGTATGACTATTTCCTTATCTATAAATTATTACATATACTCTATCTCTCTTTTAGTTTTTTTTGTCAGAATTTACGTAAATTTTACGTATTACTCACTAGTATATATTTTACCTGTTAAATATGTATAGTGTTTTTATACCACTATAAAAGAGACTTTAACCCTTCCCATTTTTCCATCCGCCTCCCTCACTCACTTCTACCATATAAAATTTTCTCTCTCATAAAATTTCACAAATTTCATCTCCACTATTTTCGGCCACCATGTACAATGCCAGAAACCGCCGCCCTCAAAACAACACACCAAATCTTCTAGAATCTTTCAAACAGTTGAAGGTCATGTTTTACTAGGGAAGGATACTTATAACAGTTTTAGTAGGAATTATTGTAATTCTTTTTCTGCATATTGTAAAACGCAATTATAATGCTTAATTATGTAAATTTTCTATTAATATGCTATTAACACATGTGGTTTACTTTTGGACATGATAGTCACATTCTAATTAAACAAAAAAATATGCTACCTTATATATATATATATATATATATATATATATATATATAATATATATATATAATATATTATATATTATATATATATTATATATATATATATATATATATATATATATATATATATATATATATATATATATATATATATATATATATATTGTTCACTTTCATGTTATTATCATGTTTCGAACCCTTAACCTCTTGAACGGTTAAGGATTCTCGGACCACTATGGCTTACATCCCAGTGTGATTTTCTTTCGGAACTCTATATATTTATGCATTAATTTTCTACTAATACTTTTAGAACATCACATGAACTCAGAAATGGCTAGACTTGCAAACCAAGACTTTGAGATCCTTGAAGCCTCATGCCAAAGGTATCTAGAATAGAGGGTGGATGCAAAAGCTTACCTAAAGTCACTTAGCCTCGACCATACCATTGTCAAAGGTGGTGCCCCTACCCCTTTGGAGCAAGCGAAAGCATTGTTATTTCTCAAACACCATATACATGAAGAACTCAAATCTGAATACATCCTTGTGGAAGATCTCAAAGAGTTATGGGATAACCTAAAGGATAGATTTGAGCATTTTCAAAGAATTATCGCTCCAAGGGCCCAACAAGAATGGTCAGTACTCAGGTTTCAGGACTTTGCAACAGTACGCGAGTACAATTCTGCAGTACTTCGCATCACCTCACAGCTAAAGCTGTGTGGAGAACTTGTGTCTAAACGAGCCATGATTGAGAAAACCCTCTCCACTGTGCATGCCAATAATGTTGTTCAGCAAGAACAATATCGTGAAAGGCGTTGCCAAAAGTTCAGCGACCTAATTGCCATCTTTTTGGTTGAAGAACAGAACAACCAAATCCTGCTCTCAATTCATAATCAAAGGCCAGCAGGTACCAGCGTAGCAGTTGAAACAAATGCCACTAGAGGTGGCAAGCACTGGAATAAGCGGGGAGGTAACTCAAACTGGAATGGTCAGTTCAAAAATAGGGGTAATGGAGAAAGAAATGACAATGGAAATGGCAGAGGAAGAGGACGAGGACACCAAAACTGGCGCCCAAATAGAGGACGCGGAGGAAGAAACTTCCAACAAAGAACACAAGAGAAATGTTTTAAATGTGGCATTCAAGGACATTGGGCAAATGAATGCCGCACAGCCAAACATCTTGTGGATCTATATGTGGCCTCTACTAGGGGTCAATGGAGACGTGGCGAAATAAATTGTCACTGAAACTACTCCGCTCCTAGAGCTCGATGTAGCTGATTACCTCATGGACGATATTTCTGATGTCTAGCCCTCTTATCCCCCCCTAAATCAACCTATGATGTTTTATCACATTACTTCATGTACTCTTGTCTTACTTGATGTCTCCTGTATCTTGCATTCCCTTTTTATCATTTCATGTAATGTACCTCTTTCTATGAATAAATTTTGTGTTAGATTTTGACAAATTTATGTTTTAATGAAGATAATGACAAACAAAGGCGCCCAACAATGCCTGATTGATAGTGCCACTACACATACCATCCTGAGTAACAAGTCATACTTCACTCAGCTCAAGCCAAGAAAAGGCGACCTCAACACCATTGCAGGCACTGCAAATATGGTTGAGGCTCAGGAAAGGCATGCATAGTGTTACCAGAAGGAACACACATTACTATAAATAACGCATTGTATTCAGGTAAAACTAAAAGAAATCTATTTAGTTTCAAAGAACTGCGCACAAATGGTTACCATGTGGAAACCATTAACGAAAATGGAAAGAAGTACATGTATCTCACTAAATGTAACAATGGCAAGAAAATTTTCCTTGCAAGGATGCCATCATACTCCTCAGGACTGTATTTTACTTATATCAGTCCAGTTTAAACAAACTTGGTGTCACACCATAAGGTAGACAACCAAGCAATATTTACTTTGTGGCATGATCGCTTGGGTCACCCAGGAACAAGCATGATGACGAAAATCGTCCGAAGCTCAAATGGGCATCCGTTGAAAAACATACGGCCCCACACTCAAATGAGCATAATTGTAAGGCTTGTTCCCTTGGCAAATTAATCATAAGGCCTTCTAAAAATAAACTTGAAGGTGAAAATCTTGCATTCCAAGAAAGAATCCAAGGAGATATTTGCGGGCCAATACACCCATCATGTGGACCATTCAGATACTTTCTGGTGTTGATAGACGCATCAACACGTTGGTCTCACGTTAGTCTCCTATCAACAAGGAATGTTGCTTTTGCAAAACTGCTAGCGCAAATTACGCGTTTAAGGGCTCAATTCCCAGACTATCCATAAAGAAAACCGACTTGATAATGCCGGAGAATTCAGATCCGCACTTTTAATGACTATTGTATGTCAATTGGGATAGACGTGGAACATCCAGTAGCCCATGTTCACACACAAAACGGCCTAGCGAAGCATTCATAAAGCGACTACAATTAGTTGCGAGGCCATTACTCATGAAATCAAAACTCCCATCTTCTACATGGGGACATGCTATACTACATGCTGCGGCTTTACTGAGACTAAGGCCGAGCGCCAAGCATGATCTATCCCCACTAGTTAGTGGTTGGAAAGGAACCAAGCCTTGCTCACCTACGAATTTTTGGGTGTGCAGTCTACGTTCCCATAGCACCACCACAACGTACTAAGATGGGCCACAAAGAAGGTTGGGAATCTATGTTGGATTTGAATCACCGTCCATCATAAGATATCTGAACCGTCAACTGGTGATCTTTTCACCGCTCGGTTGCCGATTGTCACTTTGATGAGACAATTTTCCCAACCTTAGGGGAGATAAAGCAGGCCCATGTTGAAATGAAATATCATTGAATGCCAAAAATTTATCATATATTGATTAAAGCTCGAATATGTGTGAGCAGGAAGTTCAGAAAATTATACACTTACAAAACATTGCCAATCAATTGCCATATGCATTCACTAATTCGAAAGGAGTGATAAAATCACATATACCTGCTGTGAATGCTCCGACACGGGTTGAAATCCCAAGAGAAAAAATAGAAAATCCACTCGCAAATGAATCTATAACACACAAAAGGCGTGGAAGACCACTCAGAGCCAAATAATTGAAACTGAGGAAGTCTAGAAGAATAGAAACAAAACATTGAGAAAACTAGTGATTCTGCTAAAGTGGAACAATTTTCAAATGACGAAAACGTCATGAACCCCCAAAATGAACTCAAAGAATCAGATGCTACATCTGAGGGGGAGCATGAAAACGCTAGCGTCGACAATCACGAAATTTCAATAAATTTTGTCCATTCTAGAAAGCAATGGAATAGGGTAAAAACCCCGATTATGAAATATTTGCATATTCAATAGCCACATAAATCACACTGATATTGAGGACACCGAACCAAGATCAGTGGATGAATGTCGACGAAGGAGTGATTGGCCTAAATGGAAAGAGGCCATTCAGGTAGAATTGAAATCTCTCAAAAAACGAGAAGTGTTTGGCCTATAGCCCAGACCCCAAAGGGAGTAAAACCCGTTGGATATAAATTTGTCTTCGTGCGAAAGCGAAACGAGAAAAATGAAATCATACGATACAAGGCCAGGCTTGTAGCCCAAGGTTTCTCACAGAGACCTGGAATTGACTACGAGGAAACATACTCTCCAGTGGTAGATGCCACGACACTAAGATTTCTTATAAGTCTATCTGCATGCAAAGGACTACAAATGCGCCTTATGGATGTCGTGACAGCATATCCCCATGGGTCACTTGACATTAATATCCACATGAGAGTCCCAAAAGGACTTGAACTACCTGAATCCTTGAGGTCAAAACCTCAGAAGCTACATTGCATAAAATTGAAAAAATCACTTTACGGTTTAAAACAATCTAGAAGGATGTGGTACAACCGTCTTAGTGAATACCTCATGAATCGAGGCTACAAGAACGACCAAATTTTCCATGTGTCTTCATCAAACAAACCGAAAACGGGTTTGTTATAATTGCAGTATATGTTGATGACTTAAATATCATCGGGACACCCGATCAAATTGAAGAAACCGTTAAATGCATGAGGAAGGAATTCGAGATGAAAGATCTTGGAAAGACCAAATTTTGTTTTGGATTACAAATTGAACACCTAAAGGATGGATCCTTGTTAACCAATCCAATTATGCCGAGAAAGTGCTAAAAAGATTCTATATGGATAAATCACATCCATTAAGTTCACCTATGGTTGTTCGTCGCTCAAAAATTGATGAAGATCATTTCCGCCCTAGGGAAGAAGGTGAGGATATACTCGGTCCCGAAGTACCATACCTAAGTGCTATTGGAGCCTTAATGTACTTAGCCATCAATACTAGACCATACATTGCATTCTTTATTAGCTAGATATAGCTGCGAACCTACAAACAGGCACTGGAGTGGAGTAAATCACTTACTCCACTATACACGCGAGACAATGGATATGCGATTATTCTATCCACGAGACGGAAATCCTACCCTTGTAGGATATGCCGACGCAGGTTACCTGTCAGATCCAGTCAAGGCAAAATCGCAAACAGTTTATATTTTTAGCTATGGAAAAACAGCAATCTCTTGGAAGTCAACAAAACAGACTCTTACAGCTAGTTCATCAAATCAAGCTAAATTAATCGCACTCTATGAAGCTGGTAGAGAATGTGTATGGTTGAGATCTTTAACCTATCACATACTCAGGGAAAGTGATCAAAGAGACACAAGAAGTTCCAACTATAATCCATGAAGATAAAACTGCTTGCATTGCACAAATTAAAGAAGGCTATATCAAAGGTGACAGAACAAAGCATATCGATCCTAAATTCTTTTCAACCCACGATTTGGAAAAGGAAGGAACAATTAATGTCACACAAGTTCAATCATGCGACAATTTAGCCGACCTACTCACAAAGGCATTACCAGCAAAGCAATTCCAAGAGCTTGTACACCTAACTGGTCTACGTCGCCTTCGAGATATTGAGGGGGAGCGTTATATGCTCTGTACTCTTTTTCCTTCGTCCAAGTTTTTATCCCATATGATTTTTAATGGCAAGGTTTTAACGAGGCAGAAAAGCATATAGTCATATCAAAGCCCAACTGTACTATTTTTCTTTTATATTTGTTTTTATCCCATTAGGGTTTTTAAAATGTAAAGTTTTTAATGACGCAGTTGTAACTAGGGGTGTGCAAAAAGATCCGATCCGAAAGATCCGATCCGATTATCCGTCGATCTGATCCGAAATTTCGGATATCCGATCCGATTTTTTATTTTCGGATAATTCAGATCGGGTATCCGGGAAAAAAATCGGATTTCGGATCGGATACGGATCGACTTTTTTTTTTGTTTCGTATTATCCGAAAATCCGGTTTAAAATTATTTTTTTTAGGAAATGTTGGGAACTTTGCTAGTACTGGGGTCTGGGCTCCTACTCTAGTTTAGGAACCCTATTCAGTATTCACCCCACGCATGCCGTAACCTGTAGGAAGGCCACTCATCTCTACTCTTCTCTCTCCTCAGTCACGACGGAGTTCAGGCTGGTCGCCAAAGTTGAAGCAGCAAGATGACCCAGATCCATCCAATTCTGGGTAGTTTAAATTCTTCACACATTAAATTTGTTCCCTTCTTGAATTCTGAATTTATGAGTAAAAAAAATTGCAAGTTGAATGAACTAATTGGGTTATTCCCAATTTTGGTTCTTTTTGTACTACAAATGAAATTTTGCTGGTACCTTAATCAAACAGGAGCATATACACTTTCATTAAACAAACTCAAAAGATTTGAAATTTTACTGTTATCTTGCTGACATCATATTTAATTGCTTTCATTAACAAAAATAATTTACTAACCTAAGCTCAAACGCATTTTGATTTTATTTTATTCGTTGTCTTCTAAACTAGTGTTGCATGTCTGTGCTATTTGCACAGCAACGACATGGGAGGGGAAGTTCTTTGATGAGCTTGGGAAACTTTCTCAATTGATTTTATTTTTTTATGTTGCCTGCATCTTACATTATTACTCAATTGATATGGTTTGCACTGTGAAGCATATGGCATCATCTTTTGATGTTACTGATGACTTTATATTTACTACTTCTCTGTACTTGATGGAGCATGAATCGGAAGATTTAAAATCAAAAGAGGAAAATGATTCTTGGATGATCCTAAAAACCGGATTAGATTTCGGATAATTCGGATATTCGGATGGGATATCGGATCCGATCCGACCCGAAATCTTCGGATATCCGAAATTTTCGGATCGGATACGAATCACTCTTTTGACGATCCGAAATCCGATAATGCACACCCCTAGTTGTAACCCCGTAATATATGTTTTAAGATCCATTCAAGGGGGAGTGTTTTAATATTCTATGTAGTGAACGGGTAAAAATGGTGCCGTATTTTGCCGTCCATGATTACACACTTCACTGCAGTTATGCAGTGATATGATGTATCATCGGGTGAATTATTCACCAGGCACTATATACACCGCACTTTGCGGGAGAAAATGAAGAATACAACAACAAGAGCATACTCTCCAATCTTGCTTAAAACCTCTCTATAATACAACACAAGCTTTATTGTTAGGACTTTATATATGATAAGTATTAGGAATAAGATTATTATTCCTCATATGTGTTGAAGTAGGACTCTCTACTTAGGTTGTATAAATATATCCTGATGATGAATGAGAAACAGGATTGAATTTAACCTAATTTAACATGGTATCAAGAGCCAAAATCCTTAAACCTAAAACCTAGAATTTTTTTTTCGGAAAAAAAGGAAAAAAAAGAAGAAGAAAGAAACAGCAAGAACGAAGCAAATGAATGCAATTGAGACTTACAACCACAACAACGGAAAGTGTGGTGCCATGGTGATGAATGACAGGAACCAACAAATTACACAAGAGAATTTACAATTTTCCCCACTTTGGAAATTGATTGACAGCAACACCATAAAGCAGCAATATAAGTATAGGGGTTTGTTGCCTCCCAAACACGTGCTATTCAGCACCGAATTACTGCACTTCCCCGATGGATTCGCGGATCTCGACCAACACCCAGCGCGGTGACGACGCGACCATACCGCTGCGCACTAGGTGAATGCAGGCAACGTTGCCGATGGTGCCAAGATGGCACACACGAGCAGCACCAACGCTGCTGGTCCGAGCGGTGCGAGTGTGGGTGGTAGGGATGCTGCTCCGCCGCCTCGTGATGTTGTGTCTGCAGGTTTAGCAGGCATTACTAATGAACAATAGCAAAATCTTTCGGATTTGATAACTCTTCCTAAAAAAATTCAAAGATCGATTGAATGGAAAATCTTTGTGGATTCTAGACATGGGTGATAGTCATTTATGTCACAGGCACTTTTGCACATTTACGTAACGCGTGGAAAATTAATGGATTTCTAGTGGGTTTGTCGGATGGTAATGCTGCAAAAACTACCCATGAGGGGGAAGGGATTCTTCCTAGAGATCTTAAAATGACTAATGTTTTATTTGTGCCTCATCTTGATTGTAATTTGATTTTTATCCCGAAGTTATTAAATTACGCAAATTGTATATAATTCAATTCACTAAAACATTATGTGTATTATATGGCTGCAAGACGAGAATGTTGATTGGAGTGGGTGAGCGGGAAGATTGACTTTTCTTTTTCCGGGGAGTTTCAAAGGTAAAGATCATGGTTGTGGATGACATGGCATCTATAGATATCTGGCATAAGTGTTTGGGTCACCCTTCAGATAAAGTTTTATGTCATTTACTCTGTGTGAGTCCTTCTAGTGTTAGCAGTTGCAATAATGATGGGTGCAATATTTGTTTTCGTGCTCAACAACCTAGAACAAGTTTTCCAAAGAGTAATGGTAGAGCTAGTAGTATTTTTTAGTTAATTTATTGTGATTTATGGGTGCCATATCGAACTACATCAAGTTGTGGTGCTTCATATTTTTTAACTATAGTGGATGATTTTTCTCGCATTTTTTGGACGTATTTATTATATAATAAATTGGAAGTTGAGACTATGTTTATGCATTTTGTGGCTTTGATTGATCGCCAATTTGAATAGAAAATAAAACGTGTGCGCAGTGATAATGGAACTGAATTTAATTGCCTGAAACCATACTTTGTGCAACAGGGAATTATTTTCGAAACTTCTTGTACTAAAACACCAAAATAGAATGGGCTGGTTGAAAGGAAACATAACCATATTTTAAATGCGGCACGTGCCTTACTATTTCAGGCTAACCTACCTTTAAAATTTTGGGGGATTATGTGCAGGCAGCTTGTCATTTAATAAACCGAACTCCATCTGTTGTTCTTGATTATAAAACTCCCTATGAGTCTTTGTTTGGTAAGCCTCATACAACGACTGGTATAAGGATTTTTGGGTGTTTGTGTTATGGCTACAATATTTCATATGGAGGTGATAAGTTTGTAGGTAGGAACCGCCAATGTGTTTTTGTTGGTTATTCTTACACTACAAAAGAAACTACATATAGAGGCAATCCAAAATTGCATCTAAATATATATTTGTAGCCTCTAATGGTGTTTAGAAGCAATTTTCTCGCTGCCTCTAATTAGTCTGTCGCTAATTATAGGTTGCCCCTAATGCCACCTTTTAGAGACAGACAAGTTATGGTGTTGCTAAAGACACTTATGTTTAGAGGCAACCATATGCTTGTCGCTAATTGTTGGTTGCCCCTAATGTATGCCACCTTTTTGAGGCACAAAACTTGAAGTGTTGCTAAGGCCACTTACATTTAGAGGCGACCATCAGTCATTCGCTAATTATAGGTTGCCCCTAATGCCATATTTTTGGGGCACACATGTTACATTGGTGATAAGACCATTTATATTTAGAGGCAACCATAAGTTTGTCGCTAATTTTAAATTGCATCTATTGCTTAGTTTTTGGGGCACACAAATATTGTTTCTAAAACCACCACTAATGTTTAGATGCAACTATAAAATTTGCCACAAATTCTAAATTAAGGCAACCACTTCTTTTGCATCAAAATATATTTAGAGGCAATTACATTTCGTAGGTTCAAAACACATTTAGGGTCATTTATACATGTTGCTCCTAATTATATTTAGATGCAACTGTGAAATTTTATAAAGTAGCTTTTTAGATGCACCAAATTATTATAATGATGTTTAATAATGCTACGTAATTTTAATATTATTTATTTATTTACTTATTTTGCATAATAATTCAGAAAATTAACATAAATGGAAGAAAGAAATTATAGATTTATCAAACAAAGAAATATGTATTTATATGAACGTGACAACTGTACACAATCCAAAATAATATCCACAGATGGCCAACAGTAAATCCAATCCGGGAAACATAATAACCTAAAAGGTTTTAACATAATCAGTCCCGTTAAGGAGGCAAAATCTAAGATTTACTGATTCGTAACTTAAGCTAGGTAGTCAATGCACCATGTCTGCCAATCTGTTCCCAAAAGTTTGTGCCTAAAAGATCTCCAAAATCTGCAACTGCTGTACATCTTCCAAAATGGTGTACATCTTCCAAAAAAATCTGCAAATAGGAAAAACTTACAAATATTAGTATATTATGAAGAAATTGCAGTATAAAATTCAGAGAAATAAAGGAGGGTGAGAACTAAGAAAACATACTGATTATGCAAATCGGATAGGAAATCAGCTCCTTGGGGGAACCTCATCGTCACTACTACTATCACTGTCGATTTCTATCACCTCATCTTCGTCGCTTTCATAAGAATTGGTCCTATCATCATCAAAGTCATCAGCTACGGCATAATATCCATCCCCTTCTAATATGATGACCTCATCATCACTCTCCTCACTTTCATTGTTAGAATTTTCCTCTTCCTAGTCATAGATCATGACCCCAACCCCCTTGTTCCTCTTCCTCTTAGACGTTCTTCTAGGAGCAAGCAATCCTGAGTACAAACCCCAATTGTTCATTTTGTTCATGATGATTGCACAATGACCGAATAACAACAACAACAAAACCATTTGTTCACTATATGATCATTTATATAAAACAAACCCGAAAGATCCAACATTAAAATTCAGATATACATGAAAATCAGAGTATAACTTTTTCTTTACGTATATAAGAAAGTAACAAACAAGGAAATCAATTTATTTCATAGTTTACTATCAAAAGAGATCCTTCTCCGTGTTCTTAGGTAGTGAAATTGAATTGGCCACACAAAAGTGGGTTGATTGTTTGCATACACTGATAACGGCTACTCGAACAGGTAAATACAATTTTCCAACTCATCTTAGTCACTGTAGCCTTGCTGCAACCAGATCTAGGAACTCCCGAGAGTCAAGCATACATCACATATCTGAGGTAAATTGGTACATGAACTATGTGTTTACCTATGGTACTTGGGCTCAGGTACCCATGTTGAATATGTGTGTGTCTGGTCGATGTGTATGACTTTGCTATTTTATGAAAAAGTTGTGTTTTTGGCCCAAAATGAAGTGTCAAAGTCTGAGTATTGAGGATTCAACACAGGTAAAATGAAAAGTCCTAGTAACATAGGTTTGACCATATTGTTGCATGAGCTACAAAGCAGAGGTTAATATATGTAATTTGGTGTAGTTGGCTGGTGGCTTCTACAACAGTGGGCTCTACAGCTGCTTATAGAGTGCACTACATGAGGAACAGATCCATCTCTATTGCAAGGAACCATTGACCTAAAATTCTGGCACTCATTTCTTAAGTTGCTGAATGGTTGCACTTCATGTATCCATCTCTCTTGCAAGGAGTCATTAACCTGTGCACAATGCTGAGAAGGTTGGCCTATTAGACTGTCTTCTCTAGACTCCAGCATGCGGTATTTGGAACGAAGCTCATTAGATTACAAAGCTGATAGTAGATATCTTTCCAACCAATTCAGTGGAGAAATTAGATTACAATGTATCCAAAGATCAGTAATAACTTCTACAACGATGCCTTGTTTAGGTCAGCAATACAAAGATGAAGCAATTAGTTCTACTCACCATAAATTAATACAAAACAATAATAATTCTTTTGTAAAACAAAAGCTGCTGAGTCTGAAATACTCGAATGAAAGGTACAGAAACACCCTTGTTTGAGACCTAACAACTAGCAACACACTTGCCTATCTGGGAGTAAGAACAGGGTCATAAGTGTAAATGGGAACCCTAGCATGTTATATTTTTTACTTCATACTTTTCAGTGACATCACCCTATACATAGTTTAGCTCCATATCAATTTTACACCTCACTTGATGCTAGAGGAAATCCCAAGAAGGAGCATAAATGCAGAAAAAAAGCTTTACATTAAGTTAAAATAACCTTGGGGTTGCAGCACTAAAAATGACATGTTTCTGTTTAAGGCATCAAATAAAGGTCATTAGATCAGAAAAAGAAACAGGGCAATTAGCTGTAAATTTATAGTTCCTTTATGTATGTTAACCCCAATACATAACTAAAGAGAACAACAACAACAACAACAACAACAACAACAACAACAACAACAACAACAACAACAACCACAACAACAACAACAACAACAACAACAACAACAACAACAACAACAACAACAACGACAACGACAACGACAACGATAACAACATAATACCAGAATTATAGGGACTAATTTAGACCTTCTGAGTTGAAAAAAAATTATTAACTAAATTAAACAAAAAGAACTAATTTATACCTTTTGAATCATCAAGCACCTTCTTTTTCCCCTTACTTCCAGCCGCATGTTTTGGATATGAAACCCTGGCCTTCTTTCGTTCCTTTTTGTTCTCCAATTCGCTCCCCTTTGCTGGAAGGGCACACACAATGCATCGACCTTCTGCGATAGTTCTCATGACCGTGTCGAAGGCTGTAATGGCATAGGGACTCATGAATGGCCTTGTTTCTTTGTTTCCCCTCAAATTCAGAAAGAAATCTAGAAATTTTCTTTGAGTGAGAATTTCAAGATAGAGTTTGAGCCATGCCTTTCTCTGCGGATCTTCTTTAATTTCGTAATCAATTTTTAATGGGGTTAGGTCAACCATTTTTTGGGTGGATAAGGGGTGGGAATGACCGGAAAAGGGAGGGGATTGGTGTTTTGCAGAGCGACTGATCTGAGGGAGGTGAAGGAGATTGAACGCACGCAAATCTTTTGATTAGGGTTTAATGGGAATTAGGGGGTCATACTTGGTTTGGCAAAGGGAAGGGAAGAGATTAGGGGGTTTATTTTGCTGGAATCTATTTCAGAAATTAAAAATTTTCCCTCCTTAAGTTATCTTAAATTATATCTTAGATTTTTGGGTTTGAAAAACTCCTAAATTATACCGTAAATAATATCTAAGATTTTAGAGAATTTTGATATTTTCTTCTTAATAAAATAGATATTTCCTGTTGGGAAAAAAATATTCATTTATTGTTCCGTATGAAATAAGAGAAATTGACATACAATAAAAGACAAATTCAATTCCTATAGAACAAGAATGTTTCATGATAACAAGAACGAAATTGTTACTCCCTTCGTTACGCATTATTGGCAACAATTTAATATTTTACCGCACCTCTCACAAATAATACTTAATGATGTTGCCAATAATGCGTAACGGAGGGAGTACGTACTAAGCATCTTAGCAAGTTAGATGATGTCGTTGTTTTTTTAAGTAATAATCAGGCGAATTAATTAATTAGGTTGAATTGGATGTAAGTGTATTAATTCGGTTGGGTTATGTAACTATATTACTAATCTAACATGACTATTTGCTACTATATATGTTGTAGTTCTCTTTAAGACGAGTTATTCTAAACCTAGTGAACGTCGTGACTATGTTATTTCCTAAACGTGAAGATGCACGTACCACCATGATTAATTCGTGCTCTGCCATCGTGCATGCCTCATACAAGTTTTAGTTATTATAAGTTTTGACCCTCTTGCATGATCAAATGATAACTAAAGTAATGAATAACAAGTCACTAATAACTTCTTAACAAAGGCTCAATTCTTGATTTATATTTATGAGCATAAGTTGTCCATAACTCTGTTATGAAGACTGTATTAACTCACCAAACTAATTTATCGACACATGAAATGTCTTACCCTATTACTTATCAAATCATCATATATTGATTTCATAAGTTTATATTGAAATAGTATATTACTTTAATTGGTGATTCTCATTTATTTGAATCAGACATGCAACTGGTTTAATCTCATTGTTGTAATCGTTAAACCATTATTAAGGAGTTCACTCATGGTACACCCGGGTGTACCGTGAGCATGGTACACCTAGGGTATTTTTATAATAAATAAAACATTCAGGTGCTCGATCATTAGACACCAAATTTGCTCATATGGGCATTTTGTTCATTTACTCATTTGCTCATCTATATATCTATATAAAGCTAGGTTCATTTTGCCTATGTGTCATTCACCAGCACAATCTGTCCACATGTCATCTGCTAGGTTCAAAAGTTGATGTGTCACCTCCACAATTGTCATGAACGTGTGTCGATGTGCACTAATTCTGAAAATTAATGTAAATTGCTTTAGTTAGTTTATTTTGAAAATATATCACAATAAAAACCATGATTACCCTGGAGTAAGATAATTGTAGCACTATGAAATCAATAAAGTTTGATCAACACCATTAATATCAAATGACTAGAGAGTAGAGCATGATATATTTGCGTATGTAAGGAAGGTAATAATCAAGTTAGTGACATGGGTCATTTTTACATTAATATAATTGACGTATTTAAGGCAAAAGTTATTACTCCCATCTCACAATAGATAATTGTATATTTGCGTTATGCAAGAATTTGTATAAATAAAATATTCAATGAATATCTTTTAGTATATCTAATCAATGAAAAAACTTCCAGTACATTTTATCATGACATCAGCTACATCAGTCATTGAACGCACGAGTCTTAAACTGGTTTTAAAATATTTTTTTATTACATGATATGATTATAAGAACATTAAATCATGATTATTCAATCCATGATTTTACGAGAAATATCCTAAGATCTTAAGATTTTAAAGTTTAAAATTTAGTAACAGAGGATATTTATATATCATGAAATATAATTTTGCATTTTATATTCTTTCAACCTTATATGCATGAATTATAACAATTATGATTTCAATAAATTTGGAACGAAAACAACTATTTAATAAAAAAAAACACAACAATTATTACTTCAACTTAAATTCAGTTCAGTTCAGCTCTCAGTTTTCTTCTCTTATCCAAAATTACTTTCAGTTGTATTCTGTTCAGTTCAGTTCAGGTGTTTTAAGCAAACGTACAGAGGCCTTGAAAGACACATATTTCCTACAGCGAGGTGTTAAAAAATTGAAAAAATTTAAAATTGGATATTGAAACCAAAAACTCACGTGAACCTTAATTAAGATAATTTGTGACATAAAGAAGTAAAAAAGTAATAAAATAATTCATCCCCTCAAAAAAAAAATCCATTGAATTTTAAAAAAAAGAAAAAAAAACCTAAAATTTCGTCCTTTGCGCAGGACCCGTTCCTTCAGTAATTAGGAATCCATATTCTTCCCATATCTCGCACAAAAAAAAAATTGGATAATTGCAAGAAATCTGCTATGAAATCTCAAAGAATCATTCAGATCTTCCAAAAAATGGAGGGAATTATTAACGAGAAATTTGAAGTGAAATTAAGTCAAAAATCTTCACTATTTCCCTCATTATTTTGGCGGTAAGTGTTAATTTAGTTGATTGTTTGCATAATAATTCATTCAATTATACAAAATCACGCACAAGAAATTTCATTCCTAAATTTTCGAAATTATAAAATTTCTCGCAGTGTTCACAATTCATGAACTGATTTCGAAGGAGTTTGCAACTCCCTAAATTGCACCGACTTAATCATCTATTCAGGTTAGTTCATCATTCAATCCAGTAGAAGCTGTTCGATTAATGGGTAAAAATATGTTTAAGATGTGTCCGCTACATTTGATGACAACATTGGTGCCTTTTCCATTATGTTTTAGATACTATCATTCAGATTTTTCGTTAAATTTATTGAGCATGAACATGAATTATGCAACACATTTTTAGTTTTGATAATGCGTGATATTTTTTTGCTCGAAATGAAGAGTCTTTCATGTTTTCAGTTGCCTATAGTAGTTGAATCATTGGAATCTATAATATGTTGTAATGAATGAGTTAGAAGAATCTTTTGGTCTGTTCTTATCATAAAATGTTAGGTTAGAAAATTCAGATTTAATTTGTTATGAAGCTGCATTTTAACTGTGTGAAATTGACTCTTTATTTATAATCATGTTTGCTAGGTTTAATGATTTTACTTTGACGTTTGTTGGATTTTCATCACAAAAATTTGAGTTGGTTTACCCTTCTGATTTCATATCATTTTAGGGGTTGTTTTATTGAATATGAAATGTCCTAACATGTTTTATAGTATTGTATGTCAATCGGATTAGCTTAATGACAAAGATTAAGTACATAAAGTTATGCCCATAGTTGTAAGATTTTATAGTTTCGTACATGACTAAATTATTCATCTACTTGGATCAAAGGTAGGACACTATGGAATCATATAATCGTGACTGGATGCTATGCAAGAAAAATGACCCCAAGTATAGAACTGGTGTGAAGAAGTTCTTAGAGTTTTCTTTTACACAAGGAAAAGGAAACCAAGTTGTGCCTTGTCCTTGTGTGAAATGCAACAATGAGAGGAGGAAAACCAGTCCGGAAATAGAATTAAATCTGCTAAAGTTTGGGATTGTTAAGAGTTACACACGTTGGGTACGACATGGTGAAAGCTTTGAATGACAAGTTGATACAAATGCTTTAGATGACTCGCATCAAAATATAGAGCATAATTATATGAGTGACATGTTGTATGAAGCATTTGGAATGACGACACAAGAAGTAGATGCTGAGGTTGGAGAAGCCGTGGATGCAAAGGTTAAGGATGGTATTGGAGGAGATCCAAGTGAAGAAGCCAAAACATTTTATAAATTAATGGAAGACCTTGAGTTGCAGTTATATCCAGGCTGTAAAAACTTCTCAAAGTTGTCCTTTCTGCTTAAGTTATTTCACATAAAGTGCTTAGGGGGGATAACAAATAAAAGTATTTCTAAGATTCTTGATCTTTTCAAGGAAACATTGCCAGAGAATAAGACTTTGCCAGAATCCTTATACGAAGCTCAAAAGACGGTGAAGAAGTTGTCTCTTAACTCCATCAAGATTGATGCTTGTCCCACTAATTGCATGCTATTTTGGAAAGAGCATGCTAATGCGGATGAATATATAAAGTGTCATGCATCAAGATGGAAAAAAAAGGAACAAGGGAATGGAAATCCCACTACATAACCTAATCCCAAAAAGCTTCCATGTCAGACAATGAGGTATTTCCCTCTAATACCAAGACTTCAGAGAATGTTTATGTCATCTAAAACTGCCTCTAGTATATGAGATGTCATTCAGATGAACGTCAGAGTGACGATGGGGTAATGACACATCCAGCCAATTCAAAAGCTTGGAAATCATTCGACGATAAATATCCATCTTTTGCCTCTGAAATAAGAAATGTTCGCTTTGGTTTAGCAAGTGACGGCTTCAATCCCTTCCCCCATAGCACATGGCCAATGGTTCTAATACCATATAATTTTCCTCCATGGCTTTGCATGATTCAACATTCTCTCATTTTGTCCATGCTCATTCCAGGCCCTAAGGGACCTAAGAAAAATATTGATGTGTATCTCCAACCTCTAATTGAGGAACTTAAGTTGCTTTGGAATGTTGGTGTGGAGACATATGATGCCTCAAAAAAAGAGAAGTTTAGGTTGTTCGCTTCTTTGCTATGGACTGTTAGTGACTATCCAGCTTATGTTGATCTCTCTGGATGGAGTACGGGAGGAGAAAAAGTTTGTCCTACTTGCAATAGTGACACATCTTCAGAATGGTTAAGAAATGGGGGCAAGTACTATTACATATGTCATCGCCGATTTCTACCCATTGATCATGCACTAGTAGAATAAATGCTTATTGTTGCGGTCGAAAAATGGCCTATTGCTGCGGTTTTAGGCGTGCAGCAATTAAGGAGGCAGCAATTGTTAAGTTCCCTGTTTTGAATGATGACAAACCACATTGAACTATTATATTGCATGCATGTTTCTGTTTACATGTGTAGGTGCCAAAGTACGAGTTCAATGGATAGAAAGACGAAGCTAGTGAAGCCAAGTCTTGAAGAATTGCATGAAGACCAAGATCAAGTTGTAGCATTTAGGTCTTAGATGCAATGTAAGTGGTATAAAGGTTTGATGCACTATAAAGGTTTGAAACTAGAGAGATGAGCTAGTTGTGGATGACAAGAAACTCGGTTACTTGTCATACACAACTACAAGTAAAACTTGGTTGATTGAACAGTCTGGGAACAGATCTGAACCAGTCCTCAAGGTTTACTTCATGCATTCGTATTTTAGGAAAGTTTCTTTCCGCGAAAATTGATTTTCAAAATACACGGATGCATGGTTTGTTGTGTAGCAAGATTTCTTAATTATGGTAAGTGTGTTATATGATATTATACTGAGTATATTTTCCTTGGAATAATTTCCATATTTCCGAGAAAATATACTCTCATAATATCATGTAAACATTTACTTACCAAAGGCTTATTTAAGGAGTTTTGCTAGCACACAAACCTTAAGCTTTTGCACGCATATTTTCAGATACTCTAAGCAAAAGCACTTCATCTCTTGAACTCTCAAATCTAAGCATAAACCCGAATACCACATAGATCTTAAATTACTCTCATTCTAAGCGTGTAAGGCTGTTTGTTTTTGAGAGAAAAACTGTTGTATTTGAGCATTCTGTGAGTTCAGTTTGCTGGGGAAGTTGATCAGGGATCAACTTCATTTGAACCATCATAGTTGGTGGTTGAGTCGAACTTCCATAGGTGGAAGTTGGGGAATCATCTTGTGCATAGGTGCATAAGTGATTGAGTGTAATTCTTTTGTTATTCTGAGTTGATTAATAAAAGAGTGAGTGAGTGGAGGACGTAGACTTATTGAAGTCGAACCTCGTTAAATCCTTGTGTTGTTTATTCATTGCTTTTATTTCCGCTGGTAGAGAAGTGTTCTTTACTAATAATCGAAAAAGTTCAACATTCGGACAAACACTCAATTCACCCCCCTCTTGAGTGTCTCTTGCACTTACAATTGGTATCAGAGCCTAACTTCTTGAAAGGGTAACACCTAGAGAAGGAGGACATAATGACTACTCAAGAAATGACCAGTGGACCCGGAGGATCAAGATTGCCAAAGTTCAATGGAACCAACTATCCTTGGTGGAAAATTGCATGAGAAATCTGATCATTGGCACAGACTATGAGTGCTGGATGATCATCAAGAATGGACCAAAGAAGGTGGCTAACAATTCAGATGGAACAGAGAAGAAGGAGAGTGAGTACACTACTACAGATCTGAAGACTCTTGAGAAGAATGCAAAGGCCATGTCTCTACTTCAACAAGGTATTGCTGATAATGAGGTAAGTCGTATCTTAGCATGCTCTACTACTAAGGAAATATGGGAAACCTAGAATTAGCCTATGAAGGCACTGTGAAGTCAGGAGATCTAAAGTTGATATGCTTATGTCTAAATATGAAACTTTTGATATGAACCGAGATGAAAATATAAGAGATATGTTTACTCGTTTCATGACAATTATCAATGAACTTAAATCTCTTGGAAAGAACTTTACTAATGAAGATTTGGTGAGAAAGATCTTGAGAAGTTTGACAGGTAAATGGCTGCCCAAGGTGACTGCTATTCAGGAGGCTAAGGATCTAACGACCTTGTCCATAGAACAACTTATTGGGTCATTAATGACTCATGAGATGTTGGTGGATTCAAAGGAGGAAAGCACAACCAAAAGTCGTGGGTTAGCTTTGAAGGGTGAGGAAAATGATGAAGATCTCGATGAGATTGGCTCATGGCTAAGAGGTTTGAGAGGAGTCTCAGAACGCAGTTCAAGGGGAAGTCTTGGAAGAACAAGGGCAACTTGAAGAAGACCAGTTCAGCACTGGTTGCTTCAAATGTGGAGAAACTGGACACATGATCAAGGATTGTCCAGCATGGAAGAATGATAAAGGAGGACAGAGAGAGAAGAAAATGACTAAGAGGGCTATGCTAGCCGTTTGGGGTGATTCTGATTCAGGTGGTGAAAGCGAGGAAGATGAAGCCCTAATCTGTGTGACTGCCTGATTGGAGACATAGACCAGAAGCAGACCAGTTTAGGAAAGAAAGGACACATGTGTCTCATGGCAGGAAGCAGCTCTTCCGACGAAGAACAGGTAACTATTTCTAATATGCAAGAACAAATGAGATATTGTGATAGAGATGAGTTACTAGATTTTATTGATTCTGCTATTGAACAAAATGTTAAAGGTAATGCTGCTTATAAAGCTAACAAAAAGAAGTTGAGAGAGTAACTCGAAACTTAGACCTAAGTGAAAGCCGTTCTGCTGAACTTGAACTTATTTGTACAGAACTGAAAGAAAAAATTTCAGAGCTTGAAATAAGTTTGGATCAGAAGAACATTGAGCTTGAGATGCTAAGACCTCAATCAGATTTTTCAAAAACTGATTTTTATCAAAATAATGATAGAGGATTTAGTAAACTCAAGGAGGCTGAAGTTGAAGGTATAAATTTCGAGTTACTCAAAAGAAAAGCCTTACTTTAGAACATTCTGATTTAATTTTGGCTCATAATTATCTGATTGATGATGTGGAAGAATTGTTCAATGAGTATGTGGATTTGAAAGCTTCTTTTGCTAGCACAAGTGGTCCTAGTGTTAATGTGAAGACTTATGTTTGGAATATGAGGGTAAGATCTGTGATCTTCAATCCGAATTATACGAACTAAGAAAAGGCAAGAACATTGCGACCACTTCTGAAACAGATCCAGAACTGGTTTCAAAACTTAAGGATGAGCTTCATAAGGCAAAGTTGGATCTTGCCATTGCTGCAGAATTTAATGAAGCTCAACTTAAGAAACTTGAAACCAAGGAACAGGATTTGAGTGACTGCTTGAGACAGATGAAAGGTTGCTCGATGCTCAGAGTACTTTAAACATTCTGACCTCACAACCTGGTAATCCTCAGAGGTTTGGATTAGGGTATTCTGGAACCAGTTCCCAACAGCCACCAAAGTTGGGAAGAGATGAGACTTGGATTTCTGAATTCAAGAGAGGTAAGTACGTGTTTGCAAAGGACATGCACGTATGTACCTACTGTGGTAAGAATGGTCATGTTATTAATACTTGTTGGACTAAGCAAAAACATGATAAAAGAAATCAGTCTCATGTTCACAATGCCTTTATCAGAAGGGTCACACACACAATTGGTCTAACAATGGAAAACATGATAAAACAAAGAAGACCAATGTAAAACAAATCTGGGTTAGAAAGGACAGAGTCAAACCAGTTTCCAAGGACAAGGAACCCAAGAAATCTGGGTTCCTAAAACTAAACCTTGATTTGTTTGTGCAGGTTAGAGTGAGAGCAAAACCATACTGGTATTTGGACAGTGGTTGCTCAAGACACATGTCAGGAGATAAAAGTCAATTTCTCTCACTCGTAGCCTATGAAGGAGGAAGTGTCACCTTTGGAGACAATAGCAAAGGTTTGATTAAAGGTATAGGTAAAGTTGGTAAGACACTTTCTCAAGCTATTAATGATGTTTACTTTGTAGAAGGTTTGAAACATAACCTCTTGAGCATTTCTCAACTATGTGACAAAGGAAACCATGTTGAATTTGAAACCAATCTTTGTCATATAGTCAACACTGAAACAAGGGAACTGGTCTGCAAGGGATTTCGACATAACAATGTTTACATAACATTTTTAAGTCAGATTCCAAAGACCAGTGCCACTTGTCTTAGTGTTATAAAGGATGATCATTGGCTGTGGCATAAGAGACTTGGACATGTAAGTTTTTCTTTGCTAAATAAACTGAGATCTCAAGACTTGGTGACAGGTTTACCTAACATCAAGTTTGCTGCAGATCATATTTGTCATGAATGTGCTAAATGTAAACATGTCAAGTCCTCTTTTCAGCCAAAGAAGTTTGTAAGCACAACTAGACCTTTCGAACTTGTACACATGGACTTGTGTGGGCCCATGCGTGTGCAAAGTCGAAATGGTCATAGTTATGTGTTTGTGTTAGTTGATGATTATTCTCGTTTCACTTGGACAATATTTTTGAAGTTCAAAATGAAACTTTTGAAGAATTTGAAATTCTGGTAAAACAAGTCCAAAACAAGATTAGTCATCAACTGGTCTCTATCCGGTCTGATCATGGTTCTGAATTTGACAATGTCAGCTTCGTAACCTACTGTAATGATCATGGTGTATCTCACAATTTTTCAGCTCCCAGAACTCCACAACAAAATGGAGTGGTTGAAAGGAAAAATCGCACTCTAGAAGAAATGGCAAGAACAATGCTTCTAGAGAGTGGTCTTCCTCGAAACTTCTGGGCTGAGGCTGTGAGTACTGCGTGTTATATTTTGAATAGAGTAATGTTGAGACCTTTACTGAAGAAAACACCTTATGAGCTCCTTAGGGGAAGAAAACCAAACATTATACATTTACGTATTTTTGGGTGCAAATGTTTTGTACACAACAATGGTAAATCAAGTTTGGACAAGTTTGATCCTAGGAGTGATGAGGCTGTTTTCGTTGGATACTCTTCACACAGCAAGGCATACAAAGTTTTCAATAAAAGAACCTTGTGTGTTGAAGAAAGTATCCATGTCTTGTTTGATGAGACTAACATGTTCAGCAAGCATGTGCAGGTTGAAGATGCTGATGAGTTCGAAATTGGTATGCTGAACTTTACAGGAGCTAAGGATGAAGAAGGTGCTAACCAGGCTCACCACACAACTCTCATAGAGAGGAAGAGTCTGGTCCAGCACAGAATCAGGTAGCTCAAGAGGTAAGGGAAGGAGATAGTGACTCAGATGCTCATCCACATGAAGATGATGCAGATGAGACCACTATGGAAACTGGTTCACCTGCTCAAAACAACAATGAGACAGGGGGAACCAGTACAGGAACAGGTTCAACATTAGAAGGCACAAATGCAAACTTTGATATGAACAAATCTTTTAAGTACAAGTCCTCTCACCCCACTGATCTAATCATTAGTGATATTAACAAGGGGGTGCAGACAAGGAACTCTGCAAAACTTTTGTGCATTCTATTCCTTCTTATCAAATGTTGAACCTACTGACTATAAGGTTGCTTTAACGGATCCAGATTGGGTTCTAGCCATGCAAGATGAACTCAATCAGTTTGAGAGAAATCAAGTATGGCATCTTGAACCCAGGACGGAGAACATGTCTGTTATTGGAACTAAATGGGTATTCAGGAATTATAGTCAGAAACAAAGCTAGGCTAGTGGTTCAAGGGTTTAATCAACAAGAAGGAATTGATTATATGAAACCTTTGCTCCAGTAGCCAGGCTTGAAGCTATCAGGATATTAATTGCATTTGCTGCTCAAATGAACTTTAAACTCTTTCAAATGGACGTTAAGACAGCCTTTCTTAATGGTTATTTGAAAGATGTTTATGTAAAGCAACCCCCTGGTTTTGAGGATAGTGACTTGCCAAATCATGTTTTTAAACTCGACAAAGCTCTTTATGGTCTCAAACAAGCTCCTAGAGCTTGGTATGAGAGACTTTCCAGTTTTCTTTTAGAAAATGGCTATAAGAGAGGATCAGTTGACAAGACACTATTCTTGAAAGAAAGGGGAACTGATCTGTAGTGGTCCAAATATATGTTGATGATATTTTGTTTGGAGCTACTAATCCTGATTTGTGTAATGAGTTTGCAGATTTGATGAAGAGCGAATTTGAGATGAGTATGATGGGAGAACTTGGATTCTTCCTTGGCTTCAAATCAAGCAAACCAAAGATGGAATCATGATCCATCAACAGAAATACCTCAAGGAGCTGTGAAGAGGTATGGTCTGCAGATAGCAAGTCCTATGAAACACCTATTCCAACTTCTACAAAATTGAGCCTTGATGAGAAGGGAAAGGATGTTGAGGGAACGCTATACAGAGGTATGATTGGCTCACTGCTTTACTTAACAGCCAGTAGGCCAGATATAGTGTTTTCAGTAGGGTTGTGTGCGAGATTTCAAAGCAACCCTAAAGAATCTCACCTAAAGGCTGTTAAAAGGATTCTTAGATATCTCAATGGTACTGATGATTTGTGTTTGTGGTATCCAAAGGGCAGCAGCATGAGCCTCATTGGATACACAGATGCTGACTTTGCGTGTTTTATTGTGGACAGAAAAAGTACTTCTGGAATGGCCCACTTCTTAGGTTCTTGTCTCATTTCATGGGGATCTAAGAAACAAAATTTGTAGCATTTATCCACAGCTGAGTCTGAGTACATTGCTGCTGCTTGTGTTGTGCTCAACTCTTGTGGATAAAGTCACAACTAAAGGATTTTGGGGTCTGTTTCGGAAGTGTTCCTATTTTATGTGATAACACAAGTGCAATCAATATTTCGAAAAATCCTGTCCAGCATTCTAAAACCAAGCATATTGAGATTAGGCATCATTTTCTAAGGGACAATGTTGAAAAAGGTAATGTTGAGTTGGAGTTTTCAGGTCAGAAGATCAACTAGCTGACATATTTACAAAACCTTTGAGCAGAGAAGTGTTCATCAAGCTTCGTACCTTGTTGGGTATGATTAAGATTAGACAATGAGCTCTTAGGTCTTGACTTGTCCCTTTGGCTAGTCAAATGATGTCAATTTGTGTATATATTTTTTTTCTTTGTACATTTTTTCTTTTTTGCTTTTTAGGGCTTACAAAGTTCTTATGCGATGCTGAACTGATCATCTTAGTACTTGGGTACTTAAGCATAAGTCTTAAAAAGGTAAGTTGGCACAGACCAGTTGCAGACCACTTGGGAACCAGATTCTTGAGGCGGTTATTCTTCTGAATATTTTTCAAATTTCAAATTGGAAAATAAATGAAGTGACGGTTGTAATTAAGGCAACTGCAGTTTGCGAGAGGTTAATTCATTACTTTGCATCTTATATATATTCTTGCATGTGATCATACTTTCCTTATTTCCTTCTTATTCTCTTGATCACATATTTCCTGATTTTTTTTTCTTTTTGTTTATATTTCTCGATCAAACCCTAATTTCTTTCTACTTCTTCTTTCTCGAATTCTTGAAACACAAATTGTTCAAGTTTTCTTTCTGTTCTCAAGTGCTCAAAACAGAGGAATTCAGTCTCATCATGTCAAAAAGAAGAGTACTAGGTTGGTCGAAAAGGAGGTTGAAGAATCTCCGAAATTGAACTAAGAAAGCAAAGGAAGTGGCTGAACCAGTGGAGGATCCGATTGTGAGGAAGAGGTTGAAGATGAGGAAGAAGAACCTTTAATACGAGGAATTCCAAGAAGCCAGTAACCACAAAATCCACCACTACAAAAACAACTGTACCCAAATCCACCACAAAAGCGGTTATTCCAAAATCAACCGCCAAAATCACCAAAACCGCCACTCCCAAAGTTACAAAAACCACCACTCCCAAAAAGCCTGTCACACCAAAATCAAAGGCTCCCTCACCAAAACCGGTTGAGGAGTCTAAGCCAGAGGAGTCGGAGAAGATGGAGGAGTCAGAATCTGAAAAGGAGTCGGAGCCGGTGGGTGAGTCTGAACCGGAAAATCAGGAGATGGAGGAAGAAGAAGTTGAGAAGGAGGATGTTGTAATTGAAAAGGCAAAGAAGGTTGCTGCCAAGAAACCGCCATCAAAAGCGGTTAAGTCTGTTGAGAAGACGGTTACCAAACCCTTATCCCCACAAAACAGCAAATTAAAACCACCAAGCCCAAAATCTCTACCCCTAAATCACACCAAACCAGTGGAGAAATTAAAGAAAAGGAAGGTGCTGATGTTGAGGGGGAAGTTCTAAGAAGGAGGATGTTAAGGCTGTTACTAGCAAGGGCACAAGGATAAAGACGATTGCTAGCAAGGGTGCTGAATCTTCCAAAGGCAAGGAGATTGTGCAGGAACCAGAACCAGAACTGTTCCCAGCCGACAAAAAGAGGAAGTTGCCTGCTATTGCTTGCTGCAGAGGGCTCTAAACCCAAGAAAAGTAAGTCTATCACTCCTAGCCTTTGTATGATTTGAGGGATAGGTCTATTCTGGTTGGTTTTTCGTTGCAAAGAGTTGGGTTAATCAGAAATTCTTGCATGAGGTTAAGGAAGCTTTAGATTTCAGAAATGGTCTGTGTTGTTTGCCAAAGAATTGATGTGTTTATGCCTTTGGTTGAGGAATTTTATGAACACCTGCATACTAAGGACGATGGGTCCTACTTTGCTTTTGTTAAGGGCACTCCCATTAATTTATCTGAGAAGATTTTGGCTGAATTCTCAAAGTCCCAAACAAGGGACTTGATGAGTACTCAAGGGAGAACTGGCCCACAGTTAAAGGCCTCACAGCAGAACAGATCCAGACCAGGTTGTTCACTGGTCCACCTGACCCTAAGCAGGGGTACACCATTGGCCACTTAAGGGAGCCCATCATGAGGATCTTTCATACCATAGCCTCAAAGATTGTGTTTCCCAGAGCACAAGGGCGCATGAGTGTCCGGTTGATGGATAGTGTTCTCATATACTGTCTCATGGAACATATTCCAGTCAACCTCCCTGCTATGATATTGGGTCACATGATCTGCTGTGTGGAGAAGGCTAAGCATGCACTGCCCTATGGAGGATGGCTGACCTTAGTATTCACTCATTGGAAAATTCGTATGGTGGGAGACTATGGCACCATGTCTCACCTTACGAATCAGATTATAGGTCAGAAGGGTATGTCATATGCAAGTGGTGTTCTACAAATGAAAAGTGAAGCAAAGGGTCCTGCTATTGGTGAAGGGACCAGTACGGAATCAGTTCAGGCTACTTATGCCATGGTGAAACAGTTGAGTGACCAGAATCAGATGATGAGAATATGCTGAATAGTGTTACTCAACTTTGCACTGCTCTTCAAGAATCCTACAGGAGAGTTAGGTTCGCCTGACAAAGCTGGTATTCAGGGTAGAGAGGATTCTGAGGCAAAGGAAGAGTCATCCATGCTGCTGGTGATGATGAACTGGTTTCCGAGGAGAAAGAAGAAGAGGAGGAGGAAGAGCAAGAAGAAGAGGAGGAAGAAAACGAAAGAAATGTTTCAAAGAATCTTGAGGAGGAACAAGATGATGGGACTGAAAATGACTCTGGAGCTAATTGATTTCCTCTCTTTTTTTTCTTAGTCTATTTTGCTGCTAACCCCTCTCTTTTATTGAACTTTATATCTGGTTACCCCCTCCCCTTCCCAAATTACAAAAACATTTGATCTTCTGTAATTTGGTCTACTACTGGTCTGTAATAACTATTATTTAGGATTTGTAGCTTTTGGTACTCTGCAGGAACATGGTAGCATCAGCATCCCTAGAATGCTGTTTGAGCTGCCTATTTAGCATGAACTTCATAATTGGTAGTTTTTCTACTGGTTGTGTTTTGTTTTTTGTTCATTTGTTTAGTTCCTTGATCTATTTTGATGATGCCAAAAGGGGGAAGCAGGTGTGAAGTTCACCAACTCTTAAGGGGAAATGTTACAACCTGTGTGTGTTGCAGCAACTAGAACAAGGCTGAGTGCCTTGTTAGAGGTGACAGACCAGAAGTGGTCTCGAAGTGAGTGTATTCAAAGCACTTTACTTCTTTTCACCCTAATGACTTAGAAATAAGTCTGAACAACTACTGATGTTCTTCTTGCGAATGCATGTTTAAGTCTAAGAGCTCTGAGTCTAATTAGTATTTACCTATGGTACTTAGAAACTCTTGGTTAAACTGTTGTCAGTTAGTTGTGAACTGGTGTACTTGTAAATGATGCTTAATCTGCAGGAACAGTACGAGACCAGTGCCTTACATTTTTAATCAAATGCAATACTCTAATGCAACGGTTGACCATAATGCAACACTCTAGTGCAACGACATATGCTAAAGTTACGGGTCTTTGCAACGGTCAAGCCTAACGCAATGCTTATTTGCAACGGTTCTACAACATCGTTGCATTAGTGTGTTAATTACAATGACTCTTAAATCTATTGCAGCAGTTTTGGTAAATCGTTGCAATAGTGTATAGTCCATTTCATTAATTCAATCCAACGGTGGTTTATTTTGCCATAAAGTCATATGCTTGGATAGTTTATTTTCCCCAAAGGCTACAAACCCTAAAAGTTTTTTCTCTGTGATTCTCTCTCATCCCCTACCTCCCTCACCTATCTTTCCCCTGCCAGTTACCCACCTCCTTCGTCGCCTCTTATGCTCGACTAAGTTTCTTCTTACAGCCGCCACTAGTAGAATAAATGCTAATTGCTGCGGTCAAAAAGTGGCTTGTTGTTGCGGTTTTGGCCGCGCAGCAATTAAGGGGGGCAGAAATAGGTAATAATCATATTGCGCGAGCGAGCGACATTGCTGTCTTCTTTATTCCTCTCCTCGAAGTGCAGCGGGCTGTTTATGGATGAATTGTGTTGTTGCGCCCGCACTGCTTTTGGGTGGTGCTGCAACCGCAATCCTGTGTCGTTGTTCCCTACGCTTCTCTTCAGCCATTAGTTGTGATGTTGTGCCGGTGTCAATATTGCTACCGTCGTGGTTTTGAATCTGGTGAAGCTCCTCCTTGTGCTGGTATAACCCCTTTCTAATCTCCCTCACAATTGGATTTTATTTCATTCTTGCTAAGTTTGGAACATAATTAGCAAGTTGATTATAGATGATGGGTTTAATTGAGAGGAGTTGTGTTAGTTGATTGTGAGAATGGGTATTGTTATATTATATTGGGACTTGTTGGTTGAAAGTCTAATGGAGTTTGTTTTTTTGAACTGTGAGTGTGTAGGCTTGGTACATAGTGTAATTGAATGGCGCTGTGTGTTTTGATTCTGTTAATATAGTGCTGTCATTTGTGCTAATTGTTGGTTTGTAAACTCTAATTGAAGTAGCCTTTAAGTGACAATCTTCGTTGTTTTTTTAAAAAAAAAAAACAATTGTGATTCTAAGTTCTTTAATTCGTTTGAAAAAATTATTTCTTTAGTGTGATTTAGTTTCCTTATTAGTAAATATCATTAAGGTATAAAAAATAGTCTAATGACTCATAAATTATATTATTATTATTATTATATTTGAAGTTACATTCCAAATTGAGGTGTTATAATATTTCACTGGATTTAGAATTATGATCAGGAAGTTAAAGTGAAGTTGTGTATAAGCTTTCCTAGTTGTAAACTTGTAACCATAATATTTTAAGAATTTGACTAGATGATGAGATGATATAGGAACAATTTTTTAAGGTCGAGGTGCATTACACAGAACGCTAAGTAAAATCTTAGTACTTTATGGTGTAAGTAATATGGGTTGGCATTTAAACATGACTTTACTATCAAACACAGTAATGTAGGAATGAAATCAAGTTCCTAGTTTTGTTTTTCAATCGGTGGAATAAAGTTATCCATCTTAGGTGGTGAGTTTACATTTAGTAAGGAGTAAGGATCATTAGAATTATGATTTCTTTGTCTGTAAAAGGTATAATAATAGTCTGTCTAAAAAAAATTATAATAATAGTCTAAGTGATAATGTTAATTTGATATCTTATGATAATTTCTAATTTTGACTAGAATGATTTTTTAAAATTGGTGAGGTATAATTCTGAAAAGATGTCTAATTAGATGAAAGTTTATGATATAACATGTAATCCTGAACTAATGGCAATAGTCTATTAAATGTCATTATTATGTTGTTGTGGCATAAGGATAATGTAGATGGAGATGATATTTCGGTATATATACAAAGGACATCAAATATCTCTTGAAGTGTTGTTGGAGTGAATAAGTCCTTAGTATTATGAGAATATGGCAGATTGAATTGTTATGAATGCCTTCATTTATAGAAATTGGATAGAATTATTTAGTGACAATAATCTAATTTCTTTTATGTAGGTACATGAAGAACTGAATAAATTAGGCGATTAGGCATCATAATGCTAACTTTTTCGTTATAGATTTCACTTATAAGTGTAATGTAGTTTTAGAATTACTTGACTAGCTACTTAGTGATTTTATATCGGTCATAATGTTATAGAATTACATGACAAGCTTAATTTTAGTCATGTTCCAGCAAAATATCACGCTAATGAGAAACTAATCAAAATTATTAAAATAAAATAGTCCCCTTTCCTTGAAATTAAAAAAAGAATCATGTTTAGTCTCCCAAAAATAACCATCAGGTTGCATCACTTCTTGATTATGAAATGTATTCTAAAAGAAGGTGATACAAGCTATTAAATTGTTCCAAAAACATAGTGTTATAAATTTATACTTAATTTCATTTTTAGGTGAATACATAACTTTATGCAGCCTTTTGAGAACAACCCTCTCATCTTTCATATATTTTGCCTATATTAGTGAATTATATGCTTTAGGTTTCTAGCATGATTACAATATAACAAACAAACGATTAGATAGAAATTCTTGTTATACTTAAATTTTGCACCTTTATTCTTAAAGAACGATTTATGTGAGATAATCTCCATCTGATTTGGCCCCTTTATGTTGCTTGAAGATTTGATTTTGGTTCTATAATAGGACAACTATGTTTAAAGAAACTTAATCACAAGCGTTTGGTTTTTACTAATTAATTTTATTAAATTTAAATTTGCAGGTCGACATATAAATGAACAAATGGAACGCCACATTCAAGAAAACTAGTTACTTGTAGGAAGGCAGTGAAGCACTTTAGATGGAGAGTGATTTATTGGAGCATTTTACATGTAGAAGTTCTCTTGAAGCGAATTGAGAAACCATAAATTTTATATAGTTTTTTAGTTAATAAACTTTTGTAACAATGTATTTCGTAAATTTGTTCATGGGCTCATGATTATTCTATACACATTTCCTCTTCAGTGTATAAAATTTCAAATTAAATTTATGAATATATAATTTTATGTAGATATCAATGTAAAACTACTAGTCTATTATGGTGTTGGAGTTGCATTAGCTACGGAGGCGTCGCAATAGGTGTCACAATGAGGCATATTATTAGTATTAGAGGTGTTGCAATAGCTATATGATGATGTCGTAATATATATGGAGGCGTTGCATTAGTTGCCAAAATGGGACACACTATGAGTAATAGGGCGTTGCAATACCTATTGGAGGGCGTTGCCATAGGCATAGAGGCGTTGCAATAGGCTCTATAGCTAATGCAACAGATATTTACACCTATTGCAACAGGTTTGTGCTAGCCGTTGCAATAGGCCTAAAAACCGTTGCAATAGGTCTAATGCAACGGCAACAACAGCAACGGTTGTTCAACCGTTGCAATAGCTCTATTGCAACGGTTTTGGACTCTATTGCAACGTTTTTCATGGGTTGTATTAGGTCATTTATGTAGTAGTGTTCTTATAATATCTTAAGAATTCAGTTTGTTTGAAAAAGTTCCTAAAACTAATGATATTATTTGCAGGGGAACTTCAGGGTTTGTCGTCATCAAAAAGGAGGAATTTGTTAAGTTCTCTGTTTTGAGTTTTGAATGATGACAAACCACATTGAACTATTATATTGTATGCATATTTCTGTTTACATGTGTAGGTGCCAAAGTACGAGTTCAATGGATAGAAAGACGAAGCTAGTGAAGCCAAGTCTTGAAGAATTGCATGAAGACCAAGATCAAGTTGTAGCATTTAAGGCTTAAGATGCAATGTAAGTGGTATAAAGGTTTGGATGCACTATAAAGGTTTGAAATAAACTAGAGAGATGAGCTAGTTGTGGATGACAAGAAACCTCGGTTACTTGTCATACATAACTACAAGTAAAACTTGGTCGATTGAAACAGTCTGGGAACAGATTGGAACCAGTCCTCAAGGTTTTACTTCATGCATTCGTATTTTAGGAAAGTTTACTTTCCGCGCAAAATTGATTTTCAAAATACACGGATGCATGGTTTGTTGTGTAAGCAAGATTTCTTAATTATGGTAAGTGTGTTATATGATATTATATTGAGTATATTTTCCTTGGAATAATTTCCATATTTCCGAGGAAAATATACTCTCATAATACCATGTAAACATTTACTTACCAAAGGCTTATTTAAGGAGTTTTGCTAGCACACAAACCTCAAGCTTTTGCACGCATATTTTTCAGAATACTCAAAGCAAAAGCACTTCATCTTTTGAACTCTCAAATCTAAGCATAAACCCGAATACCACATAGATCTTAAATTACTCTCATTCTAAGCGTGTAAGGCTGTTTGTTTTTTGAGAGAAAAACTGGTTGTATTTGAGTATTCTGTGAGTTCGGTTTGCTGGGGAAGTTGATCAGGGATCAACTTTATTTGGACCATCATAGTTGGTGGTTGAGTTGAACTTCCATAGGTGGAAGTTGGGGAATCATCTTGTGCATAGGTGCATAAGTGATTGAGTGTAATTCTTTTGTTATTCTAAGTTGATTAATAAAATAGTGAGTGAGTGGAGGACGTAGACTTATTAGAAGTCGAACCTCGTCAAATTCATTCTTAAAGTGTCCCTTTTACCTCCTCCTCATATAACCTTAAGGCTGTCATCACAAAAACTTTTCAATTCATGGCGTCCACAATAACTAATCATGTGTTGTCAACCCCCTACAAATATTACCATGGGGTCATAAAGTTTTTGTGGATGCTTCCTCTGTAAATATTAAGGTTCCGTCGAGTCTTGCCGGTATTATGATGGATCATGAAGACAACTGAATTGTGGGGCAACAAAAACTTGTGCATGTAGTTGATAGCTTGCATGTAGAAGTCATGACAATTCAATATGGGCTTCAATTGGCTTTAGAGAATGGGGCTACTTGGGTCGGTCTATACTAAGACTGCCAGATTGGACTTAAGTGTTTCCAAGGTAAAAAAAAACGTCGTGGACTTGATGTCTAAACCTATTAATATGTGTAGGGATTTAGGCCATTGTTTCCAGGATCGGCAGCTCGAGTTAATCAGGCAACCACAAATTGAGATGGCGGATCTGCTAGCCAAGAAGGAAAGGAGCTAAGATAGTAGTCGGATGTAACTAAGATTTTTAAATTCCCCCTAGTTATATCAAGAACTTACCCTCTTGTAAGGCATAACACCATTAACACTAATATGTAGGAGTATTCATGGGTGGCTAACCATGCTGAAACAACATTTTGGTTAGGTAAAGGAAAGTTTCGGGTCATTTTTTTGCGAATCGTAACCGTTTAAACCGGTTTTAGAATTGCGGTTTGGGTTATGATTTCAAGCAAATCGCGGTTTGGGTTGGGTTTTAATTTTTGTAAACCAAAACCGCACCGTAAGCCGCAATTTTATATGTTTTTTTTAAAAAATAAACAATAAATACACTTGACAAGGTGGCATACAAGTATAAAATTAAAAAAAGAAGTTTGAGGTAAAGAATTTTAACACTTGATAAATCATTATTTATGTTTAATTATGAAGTCAATTTCATATCTATTTGGACTCTTATTAACAATTCTTTTTAACTCTGAGATTACAAAATTAATATGGCGGAGAATAAAATGGTTAAACCGCAAACCAAATCGAACCAAACCGTTTTGCACGGTTCGGGTTGGGTTGGTTTGGGCAAAAATACGATGCAGTTTGGATTGGAAAAATATCAAACAATATATTTACAGTTTGAGTTTGGTTACATCCCAAACTGCGAACGCTCCTACCTAGTGGTGCAGCGGTGTGTAGCATCCTTAACGCTTTATCGTTTTTTCTATCTTAATGGCTAATGCAATGCCTATTCACAAAAAAAAAAAAAAAAAAAAAAAAAAAAAAAAAAATGAAAAGACCCGTCAAAAAGAACCAAAAAGAGAAAAAAAAAAGTCTCTAACCCTAACCCTCGATTACAATTTACATCTCTCACTCTCAATTCATTTCTATCTCAAAGTTGACGAATTATCACACACAATTTCCGATTTTGTACATCCAATTACCTCCTCCTGATTTGAGGAAACAGATATGAAGAGTAAGAGAATAGGATTGCGCGCATATTGAACATTTTTTCCGACAACAACCGCGAATTTGGATCTTCCCGAAATTTTAAGGTTCGTTTACGAGAGAATTTTTAATACAAATGTTATGATTTATCATATCTATATTACACGTATTTGCGCAACAATTCAGAATCTTTTGGGCTTCAGCTGAACCCTCTTGAATACGCTACTGAACAGTGTTGATTTAGTGTCAGAAATGTGAAAATGTAGTCCGTAAAATTGAACCCTCTATTTTTTAATGATCAAGTAGTTAGGGGAATTTCCCGTATTAAGAAATGTTAGGTGAAAGTAAAGATACCGAATTTGAGGCTATTGTATGATTGCAGGGGGGGTTTGAAGAGATGCCTTTATCAAAGCAATATCGTTGCATTCATTCAGCAAGTTGTGCTTGTACTAAAGGGCATTTAACGGAAGATGTGATCCTCCTTGTTTTCCAACAGTTGAATTGGAACCCGAAGTTGATTGCGGCTTTCTCTTGTGCTTGCAAATGGTTTGATGATTTTGCAAAGAGGGTGTTGTGGAAAGAGTTTTGTAGAACGAGAGCGCCAAAGATGATGATTGATCTGGCGTCTAGTGGTAGTCATAGTGTTGATGGGAGCTGGAGGGCACTTGGCAAATTGCTTATCTATTGTTCGGGGTGTACCAAAGGCGGCTTGTTTAATAACATTCATATCTCTGGTCATTTTGTGTACAGAACCCGGTTCTCCAGAACATCGGGGAAAAGTTTTCTTTTGCCACAATGCAGATCGGATGTTTTGTATGTCTCGGATCCTTGTGAGCATCTTGACCAAGGGGAAGATGGGGACGTTGGGTTTTTTCGTGGCATTTTTAAGTCCTTTTCAATGTCCAAGGTTCGTAAGTTGCTGATCAAAAGAAATGCACAACTTCACCCAACAGAGGCATGCCCTTATTGTAAGGCCAAACTGTGGAGTATGCAGGAAGCAAAAATGATACCGCAGAGTGCCAGTTGTAGGCTGGGAGCTTATGAAGATTGCATTGAGTACTATGTTTGCCTTAACGGTCACATGCTTGGGGTCTGCACTCTTTTGCCCTTGTCTGAATCTGAGGAAGCATCTGAATTAGAGTAACGGTTAATGACATACAGGTACGTTTTGTTATGGAGGCAACAAAATTTGGTGCCATGTCTGCCTTAATAGTATGATTAGCCTCCGTTCCTAATATTCTGTCCATGTTAACTTTCTATAAATATGTAGTGTTAATCAGATGTTATCAATGAGTAACATCTGACCAAAAGTTCATTGTGTGGTGGGAAAAAAGTTGATTGAATAGTATTCTGCTATTAACCAACTTACAATAGGTTTAGTAAAAGGAGAAAGGAGGAGAAACAGTTAGGATGGAGAGTGTATCATTACGTGACATCTTTCTCAAAGTGAGGACCTCGTGTTAATTTCTATATTTTTTTAAGGTTGTGGATGCATCATCCATAATTCCAAAGTCTGAACAAACTTAGCGTTAGTTCTTTCATTGCAAACCCCGGATTTCAATGTTTTGGTTACTTGAACTTGTAGTTGTAAAATGAACTTGTTTTAAACCTATCTAGACTATTTTGAACTTATCTAAGCAAATTTTCTTTCAAATAAGATGAAAGACCTAGGTGTGGAGGGATTTGTATGTTTGCCGTTGTTTTTTATGTGAATTGACATCACTATTGGTGCCATAGGCTTTTATTTCCTTGAATGTACTTAAACATGGAAATTCTTTTGATATATGTTGTGAATTTCTATTATTTTTAGCTAACTTGTTGAGAAATACATTGACTAGATTTTTCCTTTTTCATGCAATTGGGGGGGGGGGGGGTTTGGTCAGTGTCTATCTGAAAACCTATGGCACCAAAATTTGAAGTCTAGAGTGCATGGAATTGGATATCTATACATGTACAAACACAATATGAAGTCTGGAAACGCCTATATAAAATGATGCACATCGATTTGCCAAAATTAATTTTAATTTCTTATACAGAAAGGTAGCTTTTGAAAATTGCACATTCCCACTAAAATTTCACATGTTGGTATTCATTGTTATTTTGATCACTTTTTCTTGAGCGAGGAAGAAATTGAAGAGAGAAAAAGTTTATGCAGTTTATTGGAGATACTAAGCTAGATATTGAGATATGTCAGTGTCTTTTGGCTCTTTTTTTTTATTCAAACATGTCATAGATGATAGTGAATATTTTGAAAATCATAACATTGTCATGCATTAGTGTTGGGCTTATTGAACAAGTATTTGCGAATTATGTCTACATTTTTTTGATAAATTAGAAAATTATGTAAACATGAATTTTAGTGTCTTAGACATCATAAAATGTGTCCTCCATGTGTTGTGTGTGTCAGATACATGGATCCATGTTTGCTCTCTCACTTGTAAACTTTGTGATATTCGGGGTCAGATGGGCTTGAGATTTTGACGTGGAAAAGTTTTCAAATTTCACAAATGCATGCACTCTGTTATGAGTGTCCAAAGATTGGTCCGGACACATGGACAAGGATGCTTTAGTTTGTTATGCATAAGTATATTTAAGTATAAGAAAAAATATGAATATTCACTTTCGCATATAATCAATATTGAAGTGTTCAAAGGTCCTTACATAATTGAAGTTTCAAAGTTTTTGACACTCAAACATGCTTGAATACATTATCTTTCTACCGAAACTTCTCTACCTTATCTATAGTAGTCAATTGAACATACTGCCTCTTGCTAAAGTTACTTTTGCTTGTGAGTTGAACTTATTAGCCTTTATCTAAACTTGGTATGGTACTACACTTATATATCTTTGATTAGTCCATATAAACTTATTATTAGTTGCCATTTCAACATAATTTTCTAACTAATTTTTGCTTTTGAGTTGAACATATTAGCCTATATCAAAATTACATATGGTAATTGGCATTTGGCAAAGTCATTGGGTTCTTTGTACCTAAGCTTTGGAGATATGTGAACTATGTCACTTGTGACCTTTGTGTGCTGCAAAGGACATGCTTGGTGGATAAAGGATAATGCATTAAAGAGTTATGATATTAAAATAATAAAATGAAAATAATTAAAAAGATTTATTTTAAGATAGATTGAAATGAAGAAAATGAACGATGAATTTAGGTCGTAGTAATAAAAATGATGTAGATAATGCAAGGACAGAGATGGAAAAGGGAATATATACCCTTATTTTAGGGGTAGTACATTACCCTAGGGGGTGTGTAACTATTATTATTATCCCAAAGTGAGGTTGATGACCCCTTTCCCCATTAACACAATCAATAGCTCTTGTCATCTACCACAACCTCTAATCACCTTAACAAATTACCCTAATTCAAGCTTGCCATAGATGTAGCATTTATACCTTCTTTTTTTTATATTATTTTTATTAATACTTCCTCATTTGTCTCATAAACAACTTTTTACTGCTATTCTTGTTAGCTAACCCTAAATCATTCTAGGACTAAGGCTTAGGCTTTGTTGCTTGTTTTAGTAATACTCCCTTTCTGTCCTTTTAGTTGCACCAATTTCCCTTATGATATCCCAAAAAGATAGTCTCGTACTAAAATAACTATTGGGGGGGGGGGGGCACCACTTGATCCTCACATGCATGTGTTCCTTTTTATTTATTTAGGTAGGTAAGAGAAAGGGCCTTATGGGGCGGTAACCTCTTACGTGTTAACTCGGCCATGGTTAGCAAGCTAGACACTTCGGGAGTGAAAGGGAAGGGTAAGGGGATCCTCTCTCCCTATGTTCCCCGATTGGAGATTGAATCCGCAACTTCCAACCTTGTGGTTGGAAGGTTCTCTCCGTAGTCCTTTCTACTAGATCAAGTTTAGCTTGGTATGCATGCACTCTTTTTGGTCTCATTTTTTTGTCTTTCATTCAAATGTCGACGACAAATCTTTGCCAGAATATCAACCACAAACAAAGGATGGCCACCCCTGGTTTATTGTTTTTCAAATATATTCCTTTCCATGTTTCTAATATGCTTGAGAATTGCATTTTTGCACTCCGCCCTTTCTTCATCTTGTTTTTTAATTTTTATGCAACAGACACTTGATACGAAGATCTTGGTAAGTTGATCAACTAGAAAAGGAAGACAAAAGTAATAACTTTGCCAGAGTATTGAGTTTGGCAGTTGTGTGTCTTCTCTAGGACTATCCTGGTCGCTGGAGTATAGCAAATACCCCTCCCCCCCCCCCCCCCCCCCAACTGTGAATCTTGAACCCCTTACATTGGCTACAGTCGAATATGGGTTTCCTGCTGATTTGCTTCTCTGCCCTTCTTATTTTATCTTGGCTATTGCTTTGGAGATCCCTTATTGGTTGAGATGAGACATTGTGTAATTACATTGTTCGAATTTGCCCATTCCGTTGTTTCGGTGACATTATTATCTTTTTTTTTTCCTGTTGAATCTCTAGATTTAATCGAATGCATAATGACTGATATTAAGCTCTGTTTTACTGGGAAAGATGCCTGGATTTAGCTATATATTGCTTATGACATGAATGTGTGCATGCAGGCACATGACATTGCTCGAATCCTGAGTTTGTTGGAGACTTGGAAGGAGCTGCTATGCTCATTCTAGGTTGCAAAACCGAGGAATGCTTTAAGACATCTTGGATCTGCGTATCACGGCAATAACTTTGGGGACAGACACAGGAAAGGAGATCCTCCTGCCAATTTACCGGTTCATTTATAACTGACAGAAAGAAAAGCCTTCCATCATAAGAATAGTGTATGAAATTTGTTTGTACATTGTATGGCCCATAATGTATCTCAGATGCCGCAGATATTACCATCTGCATCACTTCTAATTCAGTATTTTTCTTTGTATTCATAGCTGTGTGAATCTTATTTGAAGAATCATTGACGTCGTCATTACATCATAAAATTGCCTCCTGTTGTAAGCAATTCAGTTTACATTTGTACTTTCAGCTTGTGTGTTGCTACTTCTTTCCTCTTGAGCTCCTGCTAGCAACTCCAAATTTAACGAGCAAATACGATTGTTGGTGGTGTTAGCTATTACCACATAATGGGGTAGATGTGGCCCGTTTGGTTAGCAATACTAAATGGTGATAATGTTAATGGTTTCCGGTGTAAATTTGTGAAGGCATTCTCATGTCAATCTTCATGGTAATGTTTTTTTAATCTTTATCTACAAACACTTATTTTCTCCCTAAAATTTCATTACGACTTGGTAAGGTTGCATTGAGTGGAATGGAAATTTGTAAAGGAAAACACATGTTTTGACATCAAGTTCCATTACCATGGATATTAGTATTGGAATGTCTTTACAAACTTACACTTTAAGTATTACCACAACAATTTAGTACAACTAACCAAACATGTTAATGCAGTAATACTACATTAATATAGACAAATAATTAGCATATATGTCACCAATAACTTAGGTCAGGCGTGAAGCGGAATCTAATATTAGGAATAGATGGCAACAACTTTAAGGTGGTGCGTCAAATTATATATCTTTTTTTTTACGGGGAAAACGGAAGTCATTATTATTCCATTAAAGTTCTGTCCGCAACTACAGTTATAAGAATTTCCAAGGAGCAATACTCCATCCAAACTAATTCCTCTCCAAGAGAGAGGGAATACCTAGCCAAAACATGGGCTACTTTATTACAAGACCTCCTACTAAAACCAAAGCAACAAACATCAAAACTACTAACTATAACTCTAATATCATTAACTAAGACTTGGATATAGGAAAGTTGTCTCGATTTAGCCATGACGAGTTCAACAAGATGCAAGTAATCAACTTGTGGTGCCCAACTCTTCTAAAACCCGCATCGAAAGCGAAGCCCAAACAACAGTTTCATTGCTTCAGCTTGACAAGCATTTGTGGTGTCCAACCCATTTCGTCCTGCAGACATAAGAATTTCTCCCATATTATCACACACGGCCATCCCCCAGCCCACCTTCCCTTCCTTTGTGACCGCGACATTTGTGTTGATTTTTGTTAGTTCTTCTGTAGGAGTTTTCCAGCTCACATCCTCGATATAACGCGCAGGAGCATCAAGGGCCTCCTTTTCTCTACCACATGGAGCTTCAAATTTGTTCAGAAGGTGATTGGTCTTTGCACATGCAATGAACAAGTCCATCTTCTTTCTTTCAAGCACCCAAATATTGCAGCATTCCATATTATAATCAACTCCCAAGAGCGTTCAACAGTGCATCTCTTTGTATAACCTTCACACCATTCCACAAAACTCAACTGTCATTCCTCAATATCAACTCTTAAGGGGGAAACACTCCATAGGTGCTTGCTTTATCGACATAGGAGCATCACGTGAGTCATAGTTTCCAAAGCTTCCCCACATCTGGGGCAAGTGCGGTCCACATCCAAATTTCGTCAAACCAAGTTATCTATAGAGGGAAGTCCATTACGAATCGCCCTCCACATGAGATTCATGACTTTTAGAGGCACCTTAGCCTTCCATATCTTCCTTCACAACCACATATTTATGTTTCTAGAGGAGGATCCTACACCCCCTTGCGACGCTGCATCTTAAGATAATAGGCACTTCGGACCGTGAACTCCCCTTTTGAGGAAGGAGCCTAAGATAAGAAGCCTTCTTGGTCACTTAACGCTATCACTCGCTTTTACAGCCTCCATTTCCACTTTAATTAGAACCCCAGCAAGGCCTTGAAGGTTCTAATGGTCACCTTCCATAATACGCTTATCCGCCACCGTACCACCCAATTCTTCTTCATTCGGAGGAGCTAACATAATATGGCCCCCAAGGATCCCTTGAACCCACACATCTTTCCAAAATTGAACCCCCTGCCATTACCAACCACCCATCTAGACCCCTCTTTCAATGAAACTCTTGTCAATAGAATGGATCTCCAAGTATAGCTCGCATTATATGGTATCATAGCCTCCCAAACGTTGAACCATGGGAAGTACTATTTTTCATAACAGTGGCAACAAATAAATCGGGGTTCATTGCTAATCTCTAGCAGCACTGCTTTGATATGCACATCTTCTCCCAACTGATCATTGCTAACTTTCTCTCGTTATCCTTCTGTCTCCACCAAAAGTTTCTGCACATGGATACCATATTGTTTATAATTGCTTCAGGAAGCTTGAAACGCTGCATCGCATACGAGGAAATGGCTTGAACTACTTATTTAATTAGCACTTTTCTTCCCACCCAAGATAGACATCGTTCCTTCCATCCTTTTATCTTCTTCCACACTCGATCAAGAATAGTTTGGGAAACTATTTTCTTTGATCTTCTAACATAAGTTGGAAGTCCAAGATATTTTTCGTGCTGAAGTACAATCGTAAAGTCCAACTTCTATTGATGTCTGTTCTACAAACATTCCGACTAAACGAGACTTGGGATTTCTATTTCCATATTTATTTTTTTAACCTGAAGCTGCTTCATAAGATATGAGAATATCCCGATTAACATCCGCCTCCGTTGTACAAGCTCTAGTGAATAATAATGTGTCATCTGCAAAAAAGAAGGTGAAAAATCGGAGGGACATTTCTTCCAATCTTGACCCCGTGAATCTGCCTCCGAGGTTCAACATATCGAATAAGAGCAGATAATCCCTAAGCACAAATAAGAAACAAAAAAGAATGATATAGGTTCACCCTGTCTGAGGACTCGACCTGGTGTGAACTTGCTAGTAGGAAAACCGTTAAAGAGAATTGAATAAGAAACCGATGAGATGCATTTCATAACTAACTCCACAAAGTTTGCATTGAACCCCAACTTCATCATCATGTTTTGAATAAAAGACCACTCCACTCTGTCATACACCTTACTCATATCTAATTTCACTGCCATGAAGCCCTTCACCCCTTTTTTTTTTTTTCTTCCTGAGGTAATGAAACAACTCATATGCTATTAAAATATTTTCAAAAATCAATCTTCCTGATACAAAGGCACTATGTGACTCACTAATTACATTCGAAAGGATTGATTTTAATCTATTTATACAAATTTAGCAATAAGTTTATATATCTCATAGGGCTTGCACTCGTTGTTGATATCACTAGGCATAAGCATGTGACGATCGAAATGCCACAGTTGTGACTCTAGAACATGTTCTTTGTTTTTCCAATGATGAAATTGCAAAAAGAAAATATTTTTCTTGATACCGTTTGCCTCCATTCCATGTCTAGGGTTCCAGATGCGTTTCATGGTGGTAATTGTGGCATTCAAGTTAACGTGACGCTCAATCCAAATTTTTCCTACCACACCCAAAGAGACTCTATCTTCCTCCCCTCCGCCAACTAGCCAATCGACTTCCTGATCATTATTTTTATCATTTGATCCTTGATGACTCTACTTTGAGATTAAGTTTTGTTGATCCATGGTTAATGCCTATACAAAAAAGAACCAAAGCTTAAATAAATCGAGCAAAACCTTCGAGATCGAAGGAAAAACCCTAGTAGAACACTAGGCGAAAACATCCCCCTCCCAAGAGAAAAAACTGTAGAGGAAAAGTTACAAGTTACAATTTTTCCAATGATATATCATTAAATACTTCATCACACTATCAAATCCTTCCCTTCTACTTATGAGGATTGTTAAACATCGCCCATAAAGTACTTAAAATCGCCTAAACTCTCACATGAATATCCATAATACCCTTATATTTTATGATTTTTTACCCTCTTCTCTCTCATCTCCTCTCTCACTCATTCACTCTCTCATCTTCTTTTTCCCTAAACCACCACCCTTCACATCCTGCCACCACCACCCTTCACATCTACCACCACCACCCTTCACCTCCTGCCACCACCACCCTTCACATCTACCACCACCACCCACCCACTTCATTCCACCACTTCCTTCGTCGCACTCAGCCTCCCAGCCACCACCAACACCTCCACTTCCTTCATCGCACTTAGCTTCCCCAACCACCATACTTCGCGTCACCCCCACCTTCGAAGAGGTGAATTTTTTTTAGAAAAGGCGAACGTCCGGCCAGGACGATCGCCCCATGGCACGAACATCCGGTCAGGACGTTCCGGTCATGGGTGGAACGTCCTGGCCGGACGATCGCCCCATGGCCGGAACGTCTTGGCCAGACGTTCGTGCCATGGGGCCATCGTCCTGGCCGGACGTTCGCCCTTTATATATCAGCTGGAAATAGATTATATCACTCTGACATACTTCTCTTGCATACATTTCAGGGGATCAGGAAGCCATAAAAGGATAGGAGGATTGAGTGATTAAGTATACGCGTTCTGATGCATCAAAGGTTTATATCATTTTTTAGGAGTATTAGTAATGACAACATCAGAAGGGAACCTAAATTGACAAGACTCCCAGTTCACTAACCATGATATTGGGTGCTTACTTCCCCATGTATGTCAATCTTAAAATTAAAAAAAATTTGTTGGTGGTGGGGTGACGCGAAGGTGGTGGTGTTGGGGAGGTAGGGGATGGCAAGGATGGCAGGGGCTAGCCGGGGGTCGCAGGTGGTGGTGGGGATGATGGGTGGTGTGAAGAAAAAAGAAGGGTAAAATTGTCTAAAAAATGATTTTTGAGCGATTTTAAGTAGTTTTGAGGGCGATAAATAGAAGTTGAGCTACTTATCCCCTACCTTATCATTACCAAAAAAGGCAAAAAAGAAAATAGATTTTCCAATAATTGGTGGAATCTATGGTTAGTATTATTGGACTCGGGGTTACCTTATACACCTTAAGTTGGTGGTGCTCCCATACCAAATTAATCAAGTTACTATTTTTCACCTAGACAAAAGTCAAGTAAGTTTTCCATCTTAAAACGCTCATACACGAACAAAGTAAGAATTCTCTGTCTAATGAATGTTGTTGAAAGTCAGTCGAGAATCTCATAATCTGTTCAGTGGACTAACTTACCGACCGAGTTAGGCTAAGTAACTATATCAGAAAACCACTCACTAGCTAAAAATCCCAGTTACCAGGCGTCAACATATAAATCGTCAACGCTTACGCTAATTTAGCAAGGCGAACACGATGCTAATTTAGCAAGGCGAACACGATGCTGATCTAGCAAGGCAATTATCGCTCAGCGTTTACCAATTATTAATAATTCTCAAGGGAGTTGTACGGGCAGATTTTCTCTTGAAGATCTTATATAAGGGGCTTATTGTCTAACATTGATCTCTACAGTCACAAAAAGTTGTTCATTCGAGTTCTGCTGATACAAGTCGGTACCATCACAGAGAACATATAAAACCACTGTTAATCAAACAATTTTGCCATCATAGGGTTTAATGAATTCGCAAATACGAGCAAAACCTTGAATGCGTGCTCCGCGGTATATGAAATAACTAAAGTAGCTTGCATATTCAAAAGGCAGCAACTTCTGTGACTGTCACTTGATATCTGCAGCAGCTAGAAACTGCAGAAAAAGAAAAGATTGCTCTTTATTTACACAAGTTATTCATCTAAGAAACAATAAAGGGGTCTTAGAAAAACAAAAGGACTAGGTTTCTGCTGGACTGGACCGTTCATATCTTCATAGAAGAATTCTGTGGGAGTCCAGATAAGTTAAGTATCCTGCTCATCATCAGTTTCGTCATCATGTTCATGGAAGTTCAGACCCTTGATGGTCATCTTCCCAGTGTTAACTGAAAACAAATAAAACAAGATGAGATAAAGATGACAAAGATATAAATGAGAAACATAAATAGAATTGGATTCAAAAGGACGAGATTAAGCAGTCAGCATACAACAAGAATCAACACAAAATCAGCCACAAGTACACATTGCAAACAGATCATTCAGATAGTATACCATTTGGTTTAATTTAGTATGGGTCTTTTTGGTCTATGTTCAAATTGGTTTTAGTTTAATTTAGTTTTTCTTTTTCCATTTTAGGATGTGCAGAGCTATTATTGATTAGCACATTATGCAAATTCAATCATTACTAATAAATTTAATTCTGCTGAGTTCATCAGGTCAATTTTGGGATTTTCTGTCAAGATACGGTTACATCTGTTGGACATAGTTCAAGTCTACTATCAGGTTATTCAGATAGAGTAATTGGGCATGGGTACATCTTGCTAGGTTAAGCATGGCAAAGGTGTATAGCAAATAGGAGTAATATTGAGCGAGTCAGTTCAAAAAGGTTGACATTAGAAGTCACCATAGAGTACACAGGACAATATTCATTGAAATAGGGTTCTGTTGGGATTTACTCTGTACATATCATATTTGGTTGATAATAACTTTAAGTGACATTTGGGTGTATTGTGAATATGCTAGTTAGCAAATTCAACGATTGTTATCATTATGATAAAAGTCACCTTCAAGTCTCCAGGTTGGGTCTAATTTTGGGTTAACAGAACAAATAATCACATCTTGCCAGGTCTAACCAAAGAGCAGATCTTTACCATTCACCAACAAAACATTCAAGCATTTCCACCAAAATTTAGGGATCAGAGGCATCAAATATATATAAAGACACCAAATCTAACAGTTTGGAGTTTTGACATGCCTGAAACTTAAGTACAACTTACCAACAGCATCCATGCCAGCCAATTTGGGCATGAACTGCCTAATGTGTTCTTCCGCTGCTGCACCAGCCTTAAGTGTCTCACACTCGAAGGAGATTATGATCTTGCTTTTTTTTTGCTTCTGTTCAACTTCATTGGTGACATCATTCCCCCAGCTGTCTACAATGTAAAATACAGAAACACTTGTTAGTAGTTGACTTACAACTAAGGGCATGGAAATTAGCCAGTAGGAAAAGGGAATATCAAACTCCAAATTGTTTCAAAGAGATTTATGACATATACATCATGAAGCTTTATCATTTTCAGATGAACAAGCCAAGATTCGCAACGCAAATCGATGATAGAAGTATAGCAAGAAAAATACAGTAACTTCCTCATCGTCATTAAGAGTGCGTTTGGTTTAACGGGAAAACATTTTCCATGGAAAAATGGTTTTCCATGAAAAATGGTTTTCCTTTGGAGAACACAAATGAATATTAGTTCTCCTTTGTTCGGTTTGATGGAAAACTATAAGCTAAGAAGGGGAAAATGGAGATATTTTGAATGAGAGAGGAGGAAAATGGTTTTCCTTCAAATTTTGGAGCAAAATGTTTACAAAGGGATGGAAAACTCTTTTCCACCTTAGTTTTCCTTTTTAAATCCCTTGCCGAACCAAACAACGGAAAATGGAGAAAATCATTTTCCTCCTAAACAAATAGGGCCCAAGAGACACTTGCATTTGGAGTAATAGCTAAAAGAACATATGGGCAAAAGTTATAAAAGCTAGAAATCATATGTCAGCTGTGAACCTGTGCTACCACAATTAAACACACAGCCACCAAGGTTTTCTTGGGAAAACTTACCCATGAGCATGCTCAACGTTGGTAAATCTGGCAGCATCATGTCCTTTGCATTCCACAACGACAGTTGCTTCTTTTTTAGTCTGTTATGTATGAAGTCATCAAAGGAGATGGACAAGAGAATGCAACTTCATGGTGAGAGAATCACATGAAATAAAAAGTGAAATTCTAGCAATTATTACACTGAAATCAACGATGTTGAGTTTGATCAAACGGTAGTCATCACCCCTGCTGCACTCCCTTTCACATGCCAGTTCTTGACCACATCATAGCAACAACATACATTCAGTGTAGGGAGAGATATAAAGAGAACTCAAAAATCTAGACTATTGTCCAAGATAACCACCAAGGAGAAAGGATAGGGTGAAACTTGATAGACACCACAAACGATATATAAGTAACACCCACAACAATTAATAAGCAACTATCAAGACACTATGAAGCATGGACACCTATGAGGTTTGCCCGCTTCCGGAACATTTGCGTCCCTGAAACCCCAACTGCTTTCTTGCTGATGAAACCAGGAAATGACTGAGGTTTGCCATTTCAGAAACATTTCTGATCCCGAAACTCCATAGTCAACAAGTATATCCTAAATTTGACCCTTCAACTATTCCATAATATCAATATATACAAATATGAGGAGAAGAGGCAGGTTAAAAAAACAAAGTCATCTTGTTGCTCTCTTGTTGTAGGACTTCCATTTTGAGAGTACTTTTACGAGCTCATGGATAGCATGTACATTTCATGCGGGTGTGCAATGGTGTTGGCATAGTTTCATCTCAAAAATATACATGAATGATAGATGGATTGTCATTACATCAGCTTTGAACCACAAGCGGGATTTGCAAGTAGAGTGGCGCAAGCAAGAGTGTCATAAATAATCAAAATACGAAAAAGAATTAGCATGAAGTATAGAAATACTGTACATTGGGAAAGCAAAAAAGTAACAGCTCTAACCATGCTTCTTGGGACTTGGATTCAGTGATCTACTGAACCAACCCTACGAGGCTACTAGTGGGTAGAAAACACACTACATGATCCAAATAGTTGACAACTAGTACTCGTGCAAGTAGTATCAACAAGCACATCAAGTAATAATTGTCTAAACAAGATACCGGGGGTAAACAAAATCAAATCCTCAACATGACAGAATAACTCTTGTTAGTAATCTTTACATAAAACGAAAACCTAACATTGCATTATACTTCTTCTTGCAATGTTTTCAATCCCTCGTGTAATTGGAACCATTAATGTGACAACTTATTTTAGACAAATGCAGTAATGAAACTAATTATTACCGTATTATAAACGAAGGTATCTAATAACCATATGTACCACTCTTTTTCCAGAAAATAAAAAGACATCTAAGGAGGTAAACCCTTCGGCTTGGAATCGATGAACCGTCATACATAAGTAGCAGAGCAAGCTCAGCACATAATAGAATTACAAAATCTCATATACGACCACCTTAGCTTGATTTATGGTAAGACGAGGGTAACTTATTGTCCTAAAGAGGTTACTTATAGTAGAAGTGACTCTAAAGAGAAATATAGGAAATATTAAGCTACTTTTATTCTCATGATTACCTAATTAATAGTTTGTCCTTATCTGTGCATCACCATATGTACTATGCTGAGGTCACTAGTCCTTTTATTCCTTTCTATGAATATTGTACACTGCCATGACAGTGAGTAGCCGTTATTCCTTTTTTGTCTCCTAGTACTACTATAGTTATATCTAGTGTAAGGATGGATTGTAAGGGTCAGATCAAATCAATCACAGTCTCTCTTCACCTCTCTTTCCCTACTTTCTTTCTCAATGCTTTCTTGATTCTGCTGTGCACCAAGAATTTTGCTCTTCATGGTATCAGAGCTGGACACAGCCACTGAATCACTAAAGAAGAAAACCTTAAAATCTCAGCCAAGTAGCTGAAGCTGAAAAATCAGCAGGTTCCATCCTTAGTCTCTCCCCTCTATTCCTTCTTCATTCTCTCCTCTTTTCTCTCATTTTCTTAACTATGGCAAAACTTACGTTTGCTGATATGCAAAACCCTTTATTTCTTCATCCATCTGATGGAACCACATCCATTCAAAAACTGCAGGGACCAGAGGATTACAGATCCTGGCACAGGCAAATGGAAATCATTCTCACATCCAAGAAAAAACTTGGCTTTGTGACTGGAACAGTTGAAAGATCCACTGAAGATGCAACCTTGGGAGAACAATGGGACTCATGCAACAATATGGTAATTGCTTGGCTTCATGCAAACTTGAGTACTAGCATAAAAAAATCTGTTCTGTTTTTTACTACTGCTGCTGATGTGTGGAAACACCTAGAAACTAGATTTGCCTTGAGCAATGGATCTAGGAAATATAAACTGAACAAAGACTTATTTAGTGTTAAACAAAACTCATCATCTGTTTATGATTATTTCACCACCTTGAATGTGATATGGGAAGAGTTGGACTCTATGAACTTGCTGCCAACCATAGTCTCTGTGACAGATGAAGTGAAAGCCTTCTTGACTGCTGTTGAAAAACAAAAGGGAGAATCCAAGCTTTTTCAATTCTTGAATGGATTGGATGAAGCCTATGGACCCATGAGAAGCCAGCTACTCATGATGAATCCGTTGCCCTCTGTTGAAACTGCAAGTTCAGTCATTCAACAGGAAGAATCTCAGAGACAATTGCTGAGTACACCTAAACATGAGTTTGAGGTGTCTGCTATGTTTAGCAAAGGAAACTCAGGCTATGACAGAACAGAACTGTGGTGTGTAAGGAGTGTGGAGGAAAAGGTCACTATAGTGACAAGTACTGGTATGTAGTAGGGTCTCCTAAGGGTCATCCTAACTTTGGGAAACCTAACATCAAACCTGGTGTTGTGAACCAACCTTGGTCAAAGTGGAACAAAAGCAAACCTGGTGGAAGACCTAGATCCACAGGAAGCTCACAGAGCAGCTCATCTAATGCTGTTGTATTCTCTCCACAGCAACAACTGGAGCAGCTGATGAAAATGATACCAAGCTTGTCAAATCAATCAAGCAAGGCATCTGAGACTGATGATGAACTAGACAGTCACTTCTCTGGAATGATTGCTTGCCACAATGCCCTGGGCAATGAACAGGAGTGGATTATAGACTCTGGAGCTTCAGATCATATGACTCCACACCTTGACAAACTGATCAAAGCATAAAAAGTGATTGGCCTTGCTCCCATCAAACTTCCAACTGGTGATACTGCTGTTATCACACATGTGGGAGATGTGCAAGTCACACAAGCCCTGACTTTGCAAAAAGTCTTGTGTGAGAGATTGTCACTGTGAGGTGCAATTCTTTCCTAAATATTGTGTGATCATTGATGCTGAGTCTAAGCAACTCAAAGGAGTTGGCAATGCAAGAAAAGGCTTGTACTATCTAGTCAACACCACTTGTGATCCCAGAGTGAATTGTGAAAAACCTGGTATCCTACAAAACCCCTCATCAAGTTGCTTCCACTCTACTGGTATTGAAAACTCACCAAAACCCAAACCAGACCCATTCACCATATGGCATTACAGACTAGGCCATGCTTCTCTGCCTAGGTTGCAACTAATTGACTGTGTTAAACCTCACATAAAAGCAAACACACCTCTCTACATAACATGCCCTTTATCCAAATTTACCAAACTCCCTTTTCAAACCAGTAACTCTCATGCAGCCTCACCCTTTGATCTCATCCACATTGACATTTGGGGCCCCTACAAAGAATGCACAAGAGGAAAGTACAGGTACTTCCTAACCATAGTTGATGATTTCAGTAGATCAACTTGGGTGTATCTCCTAGAATACAAATCTGAATCCCTGGAAACTTTGGTTGTTTTTAAACAATATGTTGAAACTCATTTTCAGAAGAAAATTAAGTTCCTAAGGTCTGACAATGCCTTGGAATTTGATGATGAACCTTGCAAAAAGTTCTTTGCCACACATGGCATGATACATCAAACATCTTGTGTAAAAAGACCCCAACAAAATGCCAGAGTAGAACCAAAGCATAGGCATATTCTGGAGATTGCAAGAGCTATAAGATTTCAGGCAGGCTTGTCTCTCAAGTACTGGGGAGATTGTGTGATGAGTGCTGCACATGTCATTAATAAGCTCCCTACACCCATTCTGAACAATAAAACCCCCTCTGAATGCTTACACAACAAACCTCCTACCTACAACCACCTAAGAGTGTTGGGCTGCTTGGCCTTTGCAAGCAATCCTAGTAACACACTTGACAAATTCCAAGCCAGGGGTATCCCTTGTGTGTTCCTAAGGTACCCACCTACCCAAAAAGGCTAGAAACTTTTAAACTTGTTAACTATGTTGCAGTTTGTCTCTCGAGATGTGACATTTCATGAACACATCTTTCCTTTCACACCTCACTCCACCACCTCATACATGCAGCCTCTTCCAAATCCTAACCCTCAAAACCCTACAGGCTCTCACATAGATGATATGTTCTTGCAATATCCTAGTGATAATGATGATGTTGTCACCAATAGCCCCCCTCCTGCCACTTCTGAAACCTCTGATCAACAATCATCTCCTCAAAAGCATCCTGTCTCAACCTCACCACATGCCTCACCTACTGCTCAACCCTCCCCTGCCTCCTAGGAGGTCTACCAGAACACATAGTCCAACTACTCAACTGAGAGACTATGTTACTCAAATACCCAACCTAGACCCCACTAAAACACACCCTATATCTAACCTAGCCTGTGCTGCTGTAACACATGATTTTCACTGCTTCACGACTACCATTTCTCACACTGATGAACCCAAAACATTCAAGGAGGCTGTACAACATTCTGACTGGGTAGCTTCAATGAATGTTGAACTAGAAGCTTTGGAGTTAAATGATACATGGGAAGTGGTTCCTTTACCTGCTGGTAAAACAGCCATAGGTAACAAATGGTTGTACAAAACAAAATATCACCCTAGTGGTGCTGTGGACAGGTTGAAATCCAGGCTAGTGATCCTAGGCTGCAAGCAAAAGTATGGGGAGGATTACTCTGAGACCTTTGCCCCTGTGGCAAAGATGACAACTGTAAGAGCCTTGTTGGTTGTGGCAGCAATGAAGGATTGGCTTACATACCAAATGGATGTAACCAATGCCTTCTTGCGTGGTGACTTGTTTGAGAATGTGTATATGAAACCTCCCCAAGGTTATACACACTTGGGAAGTAGGATTACACTTGGTACTCAATCTTCCAGTGACACTAAGACAGTTTGCAAGTCAAAAAAGTCCTTGTATGGACTGAAACAAGCCCCTAGACAGTGGTTCTCCAAGCTGTCATGCACTCTCACTTCTTTTGGCTTTGTGCAATCCAAGGCTGATTATAGTCTGTTTACCAAACATCAGAACAGCAGCATCACGTTGGTACTCATTTATGTCGATGATTTGCTCATTTGTGGAAACAATGAACACAGCATTCAACTCTTAAAAGATATGCTGAGCACTAGCTTTCACATGAAAGACTTGGGCATTCTCAGGTATTTTTTGGGGTTGGAAATTAACAGAAACTCGGATGGGTTCTTCATTTCTCAAAAAAAGTATGTAGCTGATTTACTCAAAGAATTAAACATGCTCAATATGAAGCCATTACAGCTGCCTATGGATAGCCACTTGAAACTTCAGGCTGATGAGGGTGATGTGCTACCTAATCCTAGTATCTACCAAAGGTTGATAGGAAAGCTCATTTACTTAACAATAACACGACCTGATATCTCTTTCACTGTTCAGTTGCTCAACCAATATATGCACCAACCACATACCCCTCATATGCAAGCAGCAAAAAGACTCCTTAGGTACTTAGCTGGTACCACATCTCAAGGCATACTTCTAGCCTCATCTTCAGCAGCCCAGCTCACAGCATATTGTGATAGTGACTAGGCTAGCTGTCCCACCTCTAGAAGGTCAACCTCTGGCTTCTGTGTGCTACTAGCTCTCTCTCCTATTTCATGGAAAGCTAAGAAACAAAGTGTAGTTGCTAGATCCACAGCTGAGGCAGAATACAGAGCCATAGCTCTCACATGCTGTGAAAAGTCACATGGTTATCTACACTGCTAAAAGACCTTGGTCTCTCTCACCTTCCACCTACTATCATCAAATGTGATAATCAGGCAGCACTTTCCATTGCAGCCAACCCAGTCCTACATGAACGAACTAAACATGTGGAAGTTGATAAACACTTCATCAAGGACAAAATTCATGCAGGCACTATGAGCATGTCAATTCAGGAGATCAAGTTGCTGATGTTCTAACCAAAATCCTACCAATCAAACAACATCAACACTTGTTGTCCAAGCTTGGAGTTGCACACCAGTTTCACCCACAAGCTTGAGGGGGAGTAAAGAGAAATATAGGAAATATTAAGCTACTTTTATTCTCATGATTACCTAATTAATAGTTTGTCCTTATCTGTGCATCACCATATGTACTATGCTGAGGTCACTAGTCCTTTTATTCCTTTCTCTGAATATTGTACACTGCCATGACAGTGAGTAGCCGTTATTCCTTTTTTGTCTCCTAGTACTACTATAGTTATATCTAGTGTAAGGATGGATTGTAAGGGTCAGATCAAATCAATCACAGTCTCTCTTCACCTCTCTTTCCCTACTTTCTTTCTCAATGCTTTCTTGATTCATGCTGTGCACCAAGAATTTTGCTCTTCAGACTCATCATGTAAAAATCATAGAGTAACCCTTTTAACTTACATAGTCTCTTTAGGAAGCAAAGTAAGGTGGTCTTACCATAATTTTATCAAAGTGACCTCTCTAAGTTAGAAGTTGACTAATTATGTAATGTCATCGCATTAAATTATAGAGTGATAATTTTAACTTACAAAGTGACTCGGAACAAAGTGAGGTGGTATTACCATAATCTTGTCCTGAGGCAGAAGACTTACTATAATAGAATATCTTAGGTAAACTGACCCTTATGAATTCTCCGACATACATGAATCTGTATAATAATGATACACAATTGTGAACTGAAATCAACAGTACTAAAATACAACTCAGTCGAAAACAAAAAGGTGCATCTAAACTGTAGAAGCAAGTCAGAGGAGAGAGACACACACATACCAGTGCCATGAAGGCCATAGCAAGTAGAGTGAGAAAGGCGGATGAAATGACCAGAGATGGACCCACATGGAAGTAATGCTATTGATGCAATTCCTTCCATTTCCTTCATCTTAATACTCTTCTTTGAATCTCCTTCTTCTATTATGAAGGGGAAAAAACATATGAATTCAGTCACCCAGAAAGTTATACTACTATAAAGTACTTCATAATTCATAAAGAACGGATTTTGTACAATTATCTTATCAAATTGGGTAGATGGGGGCTTAAAGAGTGATGTTGGAAAATTACCCATAATAGTATAATCGAATTCTGAGGAATGAGTAGAATTGTGGACGAAGTCTGTAGTTCGTGCGTCTCAAGGGTTCAATTTGTGCTTCGGAGGGAACAAAAATAACGGAAATATACTTCCAAATTCCAATTGTCTCGAGAGGAGTAGAAATGTTGTGCTTATTATTTTTTTATCAATTTGTTTGGATTAAATTATCCTCGCTTTCTCCACAAAGTTTTAAAAGCATCCCTACTTTTCTCTCAAAACATGTGATCCCATTTATTGTTTTACACAATTTTAAAAACATTTATTATCTTTTGATTTTGTTTAAAGGAAAAAGAAAATAAATACCTAATTTCAATACAAAAGTATCAAAAAAGTACTTCATTAAATACATTTTTTTGGAAATCCTACTGCTCATTCTATTTTTCTTAATTTCCGTAAAAGATGAGAAGTGAACACTATATCATGAGATGGAGGAAGTATATAGGAAAAATTGACACAACGATCTCATGTATGTCTGTTTGATTTAGGAGGTTGCAACTTTTAATTTTCTCATAACAATTCTAATTTAGGGTTTTCATTTTAGAATGGCTCTTCAACTTAATTAATTGATTAAATTATTTAATCAAAATACATGACACTCATTTAATAATCTTTTATATAAAATAATTAAAGCCAATAAAATACTTTAATATGTTATAATTAATTGATTTAGTTAATTAGTTTCACTAAAATATTGTTATGGAACAAACTCTCAAAGTTTAGACTATCGTGAGATAATTAAAATTTGGAACCCTTTTAAGTTGGGAAAAATTAACAATAGAGGTCTGAATTTTGGGCGATAATTTAAAAAGGTTTGAACTATTGATTAACCTGTGTAGGTCTCAACTTTAGGAGATCTTAACTTTTAGTGGGCATAGGTGACTTAAAACTGACAATTTTTTTAAATAAATGTCACCTAGAATCTACTTCTCTCCCTCAATTAACCTTTCTGGTGTGACCCAAGATTTACAGGTTATCACCTAATTATGTCAGTTTCAAGTAACTAAAGCCTGCTAAAAGTTAAGACTCCTAAAGTTGGGACCTAAACATGTTAATCAATAGCTCAGACATTTTAACAATTGTCACATGAAGTTGAGACCTCTATTGTCAATTTTTCCTTTAAGTTGAAATGACATAGTTAGAATTGGGAGTGCCAATTTTTCTTTTTTTTTTTTTTTATAACGGGTCTTTCTAGGCTGGTAATGGATCAAGTTGGGTCAAGATCGAGTTGGGTCAAGATCAGGTTGGGTTGGCGGGTTATTCCCTTAACCCAACCCGACCTATTAACTTAAAGGGGTTGAGAATTACAACCCAACCCGTTTAATTTTTTTCGTCTTTTTTCCACAAAAAAGTAAAACAACAAAAATTATGTTACAAAGCAACAGTACAAGCCCGACCCTTGGGGGTGACAAGAGAGGCAACCGCTCAGGGTCCAGACTCTTAAGGGGCCCAAAATCGAAAATATTACTTTCATCTCTCCGAAGGGGTCTGAATCGAAGTATTACAAGTGAAAACACCAAAAGCATAAAAAGATAAAAAAAAAATTAACATACTCTAGGCCCTAGCTGTCATGCACAATGAGGAACTAAGGGCTAGGCGTCCTAGCATTACTATTCTAGTTTGACTTTCCTAGGCAACTTTACTTCTACCCATATATTGAGAAAACTATGTATCGTAACTAACTTACCACCAAGCATTTAATTTATTTCAATCACCCAACATGGCATTTTGATTTTCTAAAATGGAGTCCTGATTTTTATATTCTTCTATTACTACTTTCTTATAGCTTCATAAAAAAAAATGAATAAATAGCAATTTTATTTCTCTCTATTGGCTAACTTATTAAATCGGAATTTTTAGGTAGTTTTTGAACTTCAAAATTAGGACTTGAATCTGAGACCTTTTTCGAGCTAAGTTAGTTGATATTTAAATTACTGACTCCAATTGAGTTTTATGAGATATACATATTACTCCTTTTATATCCTCTTTACAAAATCCCTACATTTCTAAAAAAATCGTATAAATTGTGAGCTTCAATCACAAAACATTTTCTATATCCTCTTTATAAAATTCCCTATATTCCCATAGTTTTTTTATAACTTCGTAGATTGTTTCTTCAAAAGTTGACCAAAAAAATAAAAATTGATATTATATTGTCAAGTTATTTTATTCGTAATACTATGTACAATGCGAAAATAAAAATTTACTAATGAATTTATTAGAATTAAAGGGCCTCTATGTCTCATCTCCGCCTGGCCCATATATCGTCATGACCGGGCCTGCAACAGTGGGCAACAACTTAGCATTAAACAATTACATAACCATATGCTAGATATTGTTCAAAATCAAACCAATCCAACGCACTATTTTTCAAAATTAACACCATTACAACTCCATAATCAATTGATTAACATTAATTGTAACGAGTTAGGATTTTTTACTTTTTAACTTTCTATGTGGGCTAGTCCAATTTTTTTAGCTGTGAAATGAGATAGGGTATTTAGGTTGTTTCCCTAAATGGGTTAAAATCAGGTCGAATTTTCAACTTGCACCAATCTATTTAATTAAATGGGTTGAAAATTTCGACCTAACTCATTATTAATGGATTGGGTTCGAGTTGGGTTGGCGGGTTGGATAATATTTTGCCAGCTCCGTCTTTCTGTAGGGTACCTATATATATATTTCAACATTTTTTATATTGGATTCCTAATATTTTCTTTTTCCAAGTTGTACACTTAAATATTTATTTGTTATATATCCTACCCCAATGTTGTAACGCCCCGACAAATTACACAACCTTAATCGTCAGCGAAAACATACTTTAAGCCCGTGGGTTATGGCCCACTAATAAAATAATAGCCTAAAATTGAAAAGTTCACTATACAATTACTCATCGTAAAATAATACTTGTTTATCCATCATACAAAATATCCTAAAACCTCATAAAATCATATATAATCTCCATAACGCAGTCTATTAGTGATCCTCAATTGTTCTTCCATACCTAAAACATAAAACAAAAACGTCATGAGCCGAGGCTCAGTAACATACTACTATAACAACGTAAATTCATTTCACATCATTTTATTTAGAAACAGTGAGGAGAGAATAAGTAAAACTATTTTGCAAACATATCATAACATGTTACATTGTCTTCTTTATCATGTTCATCTTCATACATCTTTTACTTTGGTAACTTAGCTCGTACAACAGAAGGGACGTCTCCCCAGAACATAGTAACATCGTAAACGGAAGGCAACCACCCGAGGACAAAAGTCCTCACTAAACGGGAGGTGGCGTCAATGCCCATAATATAGAATGCGCGGGCCACCCGAGGACAATATCCCTCACTAAACGGGAGGTGGTTAACCGGTCGGGAGGTACGTGCACGACCCAGGATAACGGGATATTTGCCAAGAACCGTCTTTCACTTGGATTTATCATGTTTCATTTCTTTTAAGCATATCGTAATCATCATGAATAATTATATTCTTTTCATTTCATCATAACATCATCATCATCACCACCATCATCATTTCATAGCATCATATCATCATATCATCATAACCATCATAAAACATTTCATTTCCCGCAATCCGATCCATATATAAAACATAATATTAATCATGATCATAAAACATACTTCGAAGAGAAATGCTGGTATTAGCAGTAGACGTTACCTGAATTCTTGCTTACCAACCTTGATAGCTGGGGGAGGCTTGTAATATCCTTTATCATATTTAATCTATTCAAGAATAATTTTATTAATGAACGTTTCGTTATTTAGCTTTTAAGCCTAATATTAGTTAGCGCTTATTAAGGTCATAGCGTTCATTATAACGTCGTAAAGGTCTCATTAAAAGTCATTATTTCTTAGTCGTTAATAACTTCTTAAGGTGACTCTTAAACAACTAATTAGGTGAAATAACTCCTTTAGTTATACCTTTAGAATTACCGAAACATTAAAGTTATATTATTACATATTATATAACCATTCGAGAATATAAACTTATAGGAGTTCATAGTTAATCATTAATTAGTCGTCCATTAATAAACTAATTAAGTTTAAAGCTATAATAGAACCATAACATTATTATAATATTATTTAATTACATAAACTAGCAAGTCAAGCTAGCTAGTTATTATAAGTGAACTTGAGGGTTAGTGGAATAATAACTTAATCTCATAATATAATTAAAAAGCTTATTGAATTAGTTTTAAGCAACTCAATAGTTTAGAAATCATGAAATATAGTCCAAAAATAGTTTTTAGGAGTCAAGTTAAGTGGTCTAATTAAATCAGTCCATGAAACAAGTCTAAAACATCTTTTAGCCCAACATAATACAAGGCAATTAAATCACACACACACAAATATGCACAAATGGCATGGTATGCAAAGTTATCAACCTAAAGTCCAGTTTTATATTTAACTATGGTCAGGTTTAGGTTAAGGTTGAACAGGGTCCATGACTAAGAGATTGATCCTACACTTCGTACCCCTTCTTAAAGAGGTGGTGACGTGTAAGACGCACTCAAGCTCTCAAGTCAAGAACAAGATAACAATGTCAAGGTTGGGTAGGTTTGCTTATAACTAAGATCCACACTATCACTCAGGAAGCTTTTTGGAAGGACAAAGCGCAAACCCCTCGAGGGTGGCCTCACACAGAGAACATGTGCTAATGAGACAAGGTAGATTGTCCTTATGGTGGCTGAACAATAGCCATGCATATTATTCTAAGGCATAAATAAGAATGAATCGTAGATGGTGGTCATTGGTCAAAGTTAACCAAAGATTGAGTTCGGGGGTGAGGATACAATATAGTCAGGAACTATATTGCTCATTATTGCTGGCTTATACTAAATATCGATTCATGACAGATTTTATGCATAAGAATAATCAAATAACGTTTTAAGCACCCTACAGATAATTAATCTAAGTTGGTTCAGAAAACACATAAAAGACTATATTTTTTAGTGACAAGTTATTAGACAATCAAATTACAAGGTTCCTAGCAGATTGTCCATATTATTTGAATTAGTTAGAATATTTATACAAGTCTTGATTAACAATAAATACAAAGTGATAAATATTGCAATCGGACAGGAAAAGATCGCAGGGAGTTAGTATAATATATACAGTACTTACAATTACATAAATACGTTAACAATCTACATCACGAATAGAATATGAGTAACTTCAAGAAAATAATAAAAATAAATATAAAAATAAAATAAAGATAGTTAATTTAGTTGAGCCTCATAAATTATACCACCGCCTGGAATGGTTGATTTGTACGGATCTTGAATCAAATATTGAACAAACCTTAAATAGTAACTATCTTTTTGTAAAATCACCCTTGTAATATTATACCAATTGCTTAGTATGAATTGTCGTTTTTTGTAAGGTGAATTGTTGCAGTATTGGGTGATGATGCTCTTGGTATTTTGTGTTTAACGAGGATTGACGTGTGTTAGGCGCGAGGGCTTGTGTAGTAGTAAACTAGCAATGTAGTATTAGGAGGACTGGTGTGAGATATTAGTGGATGAATGCTGATCTTGCTATGTTGACTTGGAAAGATGAGCTACGTACTAGGATGAAGATTAAAGGGGGTAGGCGATGTAGGCTGTTGTAGGTGATAGACGGTGGTTCTTGTGAGATGTAGATGAATGTGTATGAGATGAAATCAGGTTTTAGGTGGTGAGTTAAGGAGTTATGCGAGAGAATTAGCCGGAGTGTAGAGAATTTGTGCCGTGGAAGGTGAGTTGTTCCCTGAGATCGGGAAGAGACAAGTGTTATATAACGTCCTGGTTTTCCACCCGTGCAAAAAATGCACGGAAGTTTATTTTTTTGATTAAATTTGTACTTCCTCCGTTTTTTATTAGATGTTACACTTTTTAAATCACGGACTCCTATGTAATTTTTGGAGATGAGAGAGATAGGGAGAATGAAAAACAAAAGGGTCCCATATGAACATGTGATAGGAGAGAGATAGAGAGAATTTATTATCCAAAATAAAAGTGTAACATCTAATTTAAAACTTCCTAAAATAGAAAGTGTAACATCTAAAAAAACGGAGGAAGTATATCAAATATGATATGTGTATACTAGATTTTTTTTGCACGCGATGCGTGCTTGAGTTTTTTTCGAAACATAAACTTGATTTTCTTCGGCATAAGAGTCAAAATTTGAACATTAAACATACGAAGTATAATTGTTTTTAGTTGCAAAATTTGATTGGTTTAGTTTCTGTCACTTAAGTCTCTCACACCATTCTTTTTTTTTTTTTTTTACTTTTCAAAGTTAAATTTTATGAACAAAATAGAAATTTTATTGAATTTATGATTTCTAATATTATATTTTTTAAGTTGATATTTGAATTAAGTACAGTACTTCATATATTGTAAAGAAAGTGAACACTTTGATTTCAAGTCAATTTTTTCATAGGTTTTAGTTTGTAAGTGAATTTTTAAGTTTTTTTAATGTTCCTCATTTTAGTGATTTGCATAACGTAAATTATGCAATTTTATGATTTTAGTTGCCTTGTGAGTGAGTGTTGCAATTATATTTTTGATATTTTTATTTGAAGCCCCTTTGATTAGTAAGTGAATTTGTAATTTAGAAAGGGAAGAGGGGCAAAATAGGCATTTCAAAAGAGGACACCATTGCTCCCCCCTTCCCTTATATAATAGAGATATTATGTTATATATGGTAAAACACTGCAAGTTTGCATGTAATATTTGTTGAAGAGGAAACACGAAAAAACCCTGTATCTCAATGAAGTGGATGAATCACACAAATGAATTATTAAATAACAGTAATCATATATAATATTAAAGCAAGAAAAAATTGTCCTACGTGGCAAGACCTCAACCTTCCTCTGTTCTCCTTCACCCTCAACTTTTTGACCTAATGCTTGTTTATGCCATGTGGCATTGCTAAAAATAATTTTAACAATAATCAATTAATTTAACAATGAAGGAAATAATATCAACTACAATAACTAAAGGAATCAATCAACCAATTATCAATTAAGGAAACAAATCAAATATTATCTTTTTTTTTAAACGAAAATCATATATTATCTTAGCGGTCATTCTTATTATTTTCACAAAAACCAGTTATGGAATTATTTTCAAGCTAAATACCAATTTAGAGGAGAGAGAAAATATACAATGAAAAAGATGAATTGATATAACAACTTTAAGTTTTTCACTAATACAAGATACTCAAAAAGTCAAAATATGAAATTTAAATATAAAACAAATATTAGCTAAGTACAAGCCAATGGGTGCGTTGGTATAACAACTTTAAGTTTTTCATCACACCTATCAAACTTATATAATATAATTAATTTAAAAATTACCTAATTTCAAGCCAATGGGTACATTGGTCTAATAAGTTTTTTTTTTAATATTATTCACTTTTGGTAATGAATACCACACCATTATCATGAGATGCTAGCCCCTTCAAGAAAATATGCAAATGTAATAATAATAGTAATGCAAGTTTATTTTATTACCAAACAAGAAATAAAAAGATGATTTTGTTGAAAAAAATATAACACACCATGATTATGACTAGAGATTACATATAACAAAAACAATAACAACTCAAATATTCAATTTTTAGTCCCAAAGTGGTTTAGGTAAGCTAATATGATAATCATAAAAAAATCATATCCATGACCAATACATACTAAAAGTATTTTTTTAAAAAAAACAAAGTTAAAGTGAGAGAGGTAAAATAAGAGTTCATCTATATATATGTTCAAGAAATTGAATTAGGTAAAAAAAAATGAAAACCAATATATAAGCATCTGTCTACTTTAACTAATTTTGACATAACTATGATAATATAAGTTTGGAAAATTTAGATAAGATTAAACAAATTTAGATATAATAATTAAGTGTTTTTCAGACAACTTAAGGGAGAATTAAGAAAATGTCAGACAAGATAAGTTGTTTAAAGATAAAAATGGATATTCTTCTCACTACTAAAAAGTTAAGGTCAAGAGTACATTAAAACATTAATCTATGGCAATTCTCTCTCCAATTTATTGGATATATATTAATATATTATTCTATTATTGCGACTAAGAAGGTTGACAACCTTAGGCTTAGGGACTAGGGTCACTCAAATATTTTCCCACATTCTTACATTCAAATGAAACAAACGATATAAGTACATACACTTATGAACTTACGCTTGATACTAATATCATTTTTAAAGAAAATTCACACACTTTGAATTTGGCCCATTCTATAAAAATTATAAAATAAAAGAGTAGGAGAGAGAGTGAAAACATGACACATGTGCTTAAATTATAAAATAAAGCTTTCTTTAATTTTTATAATAGTTTGCGAATTATTTTGCAAGTTTTATGAAATATCCCAAAAAGAAATATGTTGCGTGTATTAAGAAACTAAGAATAGTAATTATTTTTCTTCAATATAATCCAATATTCTTTAACTAATTATTCTTGCAAAAAAAAAACTAATATAACTGTTCATAAATTTAACATCCTAAACTCAAATTATATATGAAAGTATGAGTGAATCATGAAGTAGTTGACATTATAGGATATCAATAATTATTTCTTATATGCATGATTAAATATAGTTTCCTTGCTAAAATAGATATTTCTCACTTATTCATCATTAAAGTTAAGCAGCAGCGCATGATTTTCTTATATAATTAATATTGTATAATACTCATTCAGTTAGATGAAATGGGGAATGATGTAAGATAAAATATATCATCAAAATTGTGGTCATTTTAGGGAACTACAAGTAAAATAATTATCTTATAATTTTATATAAAAGTAATGTTACAATTTTTAAACCATAAATCGTGTGGACGATATTAGACTGGAAAGAGAGATATCTAATGAGCATTGCGACACTAATTTAGAAGGTGAATCAACAAGATGATTAATTGTCAAGCTTATATGTAAAAAAAAAGGGGGATTTATAAGTATTCAAGTTTAATTGGTTTATAATAGAGTGAAACTGTTTTGAAAAGATCAAATAAAGTTATTGAATTGGAAAAGTTGTTAATTTATTTAACTTTGTTTTGGTTTTTTTTTTCTTTGATGTAGAAGATAATATTGAAATGTACATCTTATAAAGAACCTATAAAACACACATATATTATACAAGTAGTGCGTATTTATATTTGTTTACATTTTCTAAATTAGTCTTAATGAATATTAAAACTTTAGTTCGCTTAATATATTCGAAAATTGGTTTTAGGAAGAAATTAATGAATAAGGGTTAATTGTGGACCATTGAAGTCACTTGAGGTAGTCTTTGGGAGGTGAAAAGTAAATTGAGAAACCCTGTATTATACTCATTCCGTCAGATGGAATGGGAAATAAGGTATGATACAATATATCATCGAAATTGTGATCATTTCAAGTAGCAACGGGGAATAAGGTATTTAGGAAAAAAGTAGAGTGGGGAAACCCTGTATGATACTCATTCCACCAGATGAAATGGGGAATAAAGTATGATACAATATATCACGAAATTGTGGTCATTTTAGGTAGCAACGTGGAATAAGGTATTTATACCCCGTATGGTACTCATTCCGTCAGATGGAACAAATTTCCTCTGAGGTTTCAAAAAAGGCAATTTTAGTTGGTCGTGTGTCAAAAGTCAAGGACAATCCCTATCGCATGGTGGGTTTGTATCTCCCGAGACCAGTTCTCAGTCATGGCCAATTTTATGTAGCCATTTCTCAGTCATTGGTAAAAATTGCCTAATAGTACTCCTATATCAGAAAGATAATGGGAAGTCTAATACTTTAAGGCCATTTCGAGGAAAAAATGAAGATGTAATGTAGAGAGAGTTTATGAGACGATTGACCCCCCCCCCCCCCACTGGTTACTGGGATGAAAACCAAGTTCGTGCAAATTTTCTCCCTGTTGAGGCGGTTGAGATCCGTAACCTTTACCATCTCAACCCTTAGATGATGGCTTTCTATGGGGCTACACCAAAATTGGTATGTTCTACTAAATAAGACCATCACTTTATTAAATTTTTTAAGAATTCCCATACAATTGTTGGCGATTCTATTGTATCGGAAGTGTGGAAGAAAATCTGGAATTCCAATCTTCCTCCTAAGGTGTTGTTGGCTTTACTTATGATGATATAATTGCTTCTGACTATATTATACTTCATCCGTTCTTTTTCTACTGCAGCAATTGGGTTTTCACGCTTGCCAATGCTCAATTTTTACTATTAATATCTTTATTTACTATTTAGTAAAATTATACACATTTGATATTTTAAAAGTATATATGAAGACGAATCTAACAATAACCCACATGAATATATTTGTCTTTACATAAAAATAACAATATATAGTGAAAGGGTATGATAGTGAATGAATAGTGTAAAAATCTCATTGTTATATTAGACTACGAACGGATGAAGTAGCTTCTTAAAACATTTTGTTTTGCTCTAATTAAAAATAACTCTTCCAAAACATATGAATATCATGTATCTGTTAAACAACTTTATAATTAATATAAATGTGTATTTCTCTTAAACACAAAGTTTTTGATCAAGTAGACGTAAATAATCGTTTATATGTTTTCAATGTAGCGGATATATAAACAATTTTATTGTATTAAAGTTCCCGTGCATTATGCACGGGTCCAAAACCTAGTTATAACAGTATTGTAAAAACATTTTGAACCACGTCTTTGTACTATATATTTGTGGTAACATTTGAGTTTTCACGTTCTTTATCAACTATTAATGTTTTTCAAACCCTTTTTGCTAATAACTCTTGATAAGACCCAATATGATAACCCAATTTCAATCTAACCTAAAATTTTTTGGGTTTGTGTTAAAATTTTCGACCTGAAATAAAAAATGGGTCGGCCTAATCCGACTAGAAAAAAATAATGGGCTAGGTTCAGGTTGAATTTTTGAACCTCAAAACAACCCGAATAATCTGATTTAAAAGTGGGATTGAATTCAAGTCAGGTCAACCTGAAATAAACCTTACTTTTGTAATTTTTATAACCTATTTTATGTTTATCTAACTTGTATTAGACCAAACCCGTTTCTTGAATCTTCTAAATTTGATTAAGTTGACATTTGAATTCAAGACTCAGTAAATGTGTAGAATTATTGCAATAATTAAATTTAAAGTCAAGTCATTTTGGGTTGGTTTCGGGTCAACCTGAAATCGAAAAGGTTTGGGTCTAAAATCAGAATCAAGTCAGGTTTGGGTTAGGAATAAGTGACCCGAAATAGAAATCAGGTGAACTCGAAATTAACCCAACTCGAACTGATTGCTACCCCTACATTATTAATGTGTAACACGTAAAGATAATTATTGTATACTACTATAATATCTAATAATAATATACTCTACTGGAGTAATAATTAAGCAATATAAAAAGTTGTGAAAATTATCTATCCTGCAACTCCAAAATAAATTGTCTACATTATAATCAAAATCTACGACTAAGGTTGTGTTCTCTTCCGTATAAAACAACTAAATTGAACTAAAATGAATTGAACTGAATTGATTGCAACTAAATGTAACTGAATTGAACTGAACTGACTGCAACTAAATTGAACTGAACTGAATTAAATTAACTTGACTAATAGTAATGATAATAAATAAATTAGGAACTGAAGTGAACTAAATTGAATTAATTATAACTGAACTGAACTAATTGGAATTGAATTGAACTGAACTGAAAATAAGTTGGGAAGAACAGGCCTAAGTCTTAATTAATATCGATGTTAAAAGCCTTCAATTTTAATATTGATGCAAGTGTTTTTTTTTTCTGAGGAATAATATTTGACGCAACTAAAAAGACTCTCAAAGTTGAAAATAACGACAATGAAAAATTGCCAAAAGAAAACGGGGAAATTAAAATATAGTATGAAGATTGAAGACCATATGTCAAGGGCTATCAATTTTCTATCCCCTAGTCGCCCTCTGTCTTCTGCCTTCTTCCTCCTTTCCTCTGCCTCCATGGCTCATGAGTATGATTATTGTTGCAAAATTCCAGATCGCCAATCTCTCGCTTTAAACTTATCCTTCCCTCTCGGTTCAAAATCGCCAGTTTCTCTCTTCTTTTTTGTTCTAATTTCTCTTATGAACCCAAATATGTCTAACCTTCTCTCTTCAATTCTCTCGAATCATCTCAACTTTTTACTTGATCTTAGCTCAAAAGATTTAAACAACAAACCTATTGCATTATCTCAATTTTGTGAGTTTATTTTTTTAAATTCCGTGTTTGGTTTCAATCTTGCTAGTTGCTTTCTCTTTACTCATTATGAGTATATGACATGGAGAAGAGTTTGCTTTCAAATTTTTTTAACAACAAAACTTATTGCTTTCTCTCTCTTCAATTTTTGCGAGTTCTAGAGGTTTGAAAGAAAGTACTAAATGTAAATCATTGACAGATGTTTGAATTTATCTAATGGTTATGATCAGTAATATAGGAGGTGGGTGAAATCTTTATAAATGTAAATCATGCATCGATCGATCCTATAAAATAATTAGAATTTTATGTTTGACACTCTCCTCAAAAATTATTAGGATTTTATGTTTGACACTCTCCTTAAAAAAATAGGATTTTATTATAGACTATGTAGTGGTGATTATATTTGCATACATCAAGTAATTTAATGGGTAGATTAAATTATAAATTTACCGAATTTAGGAGATTTTAATTGATGCATTAAAAAAATAGCATTTAAAAAATATCTAGATTAAAGTGGCAATAAAAAATAGCATTAAAAATTTACCAAACTTGGCAATGATCATGAAACTGATTAGGCATGATTTGGTGAGATTTGCACGACAATTATATGGTGAGTTCAATGTCCATAGCAACCATGTTGCCACTTGTCCAAGAAATAGGTTGTGCTGACGTGGCAGAAAATTCATTTACACTTGACACATGGACGGAAGAGATGTGTACATGACGTGTAGACAAATTTTTCTAGGTTTATATATATATATATATATGTTTAGGTACTTTAGTTGTAATAGGTTTTCGAAAGATAATAAGTTTTTAAGAGATTTTAGAAAATAGTTAGTAGGTTTTTTTAAAAAAAATATTTTGAAAGATTTTAGAAAAGAGTTAGATAAAAGATATTTAAAAACACTTTGGAAAAAGATTATTTTTATAAAAGATATTTTTATTAATAAAACTAATCCATAAAATTAATTAATTCTATTAATGGAATTGGGCTTAGAAAATGTTTTTTTAAAAAATGGGCTTTCATAAAATTATTGTTCAAAGGTTTTTTCAAAGGTGGGATTTCTAAAAAAGTTATTTTAAAACGTTTTAGGAAGTGGGCATAGTAAAACTAGTTATTAAAAGGGTTTTTGGAATGAGTTAATAAAAAGAGTTAGAAAATGAATTTGGGCTCAAAATATTTTATTTTAGACTCGTTCTTTATTCTTTCCTTGATCCGGACCAATTGGAGAAGTTGTATTAGTCATCATAGGGTACTAAATGGGAATACACGATTATGTGTGTACATGTGTCGTTGTGTAGGGCCCCTGAATCTGGCACCATTATTATAGGTTGATTGTTTCTCCTATGTTAGGAAAGAAAGGCGGAGGAGAGAGAAAAAGTATAGAGGGAGTGTAGAAGGTAGTGAGGGGAAGAGAGAATGGACATGTTGCGGTCGAATGAACGTGACAATGGTGGTGTTGGGTGGTTGGAGTTAATGGATGAAGAAGAGAGGAAGAAGTAAGGAGTGAAGGAGGAAGAAATGGGGGAAATCTGGAAAAAAAGGGTGAAAAGAAGGTTTAATGACTTCACGTGCGTTGCACATAATGGTGAATGCCGGAATATTAAAGTCAACCATCGGATTCCGATAAGTGGTGGCTTCCCAAAAAAATCCGAAAAGGTGGCATACACACCCACTTATTTTTTTAAAAGGTGGTTTAAGACAAAAAAAAAACTTTTATAAGATGGTTTCTGATGAATTTTCCTTTATCTTAATGTTATCTTTTTTAAAAAAAATCAGAAGGAAACTAGCTTATATTAACAAGAGACCAAGCCTCCCAAAAAGGAACAGAAACCAGTAGTACAAATCATGCTACAAGTTCAGAGCCTAACCCAAAATAAAACAAGTCAACCTAAGCCAACAGATTCTGGACAACCAAAAGTTACAACTTTTACTACGAGAACAAGACAAACTCCATCGCAAAACATCACGATGAGCTAGCCACATATTCTAAATCCCTAAGATAGACCCCCTTGACATGTTCTGGGATGAGAACATACACCACTATGATGTCCTTTTGATCTACCGCTGTCACTGTAAGCCCATGAGCCACCACATTCGTCTCTCTTCTGGAATGGATGAATTCCACACACCAATCTCTCGCAACCAGAATGCTGATATATATCACTGATCACAATCTCAAAGGATGATTCACAACATCCATCGGCTTAGCCAGAAGTTGAACCACTCACAACGCATCACACTCCACTTCCACCTTTGGGTAACAATAGTCCCACGTAACCTGCAACCCTTCTCTAATCGCCAATAACTCTGCCGCTTCATCTTAATGTTATCACTAATACATAATTGATAAAAAAAACTTGAATGGTTGTTTTAGGTCCAATTCCATCAATAAATGAACGATATGTGAGCAGCATTAGACCCTGATAAATCAGGCTTTGTCTCAAACCTGCTTTACTAGTGTCAGAAATGATAAAGTATAAAACTATTCCAGTGCTTCAACCATTAGCTTAAACTTTTGATTGAATTGGTCCTAGGGGTATTAACTAGCCGAATTGAGATCGAGCCTGGGCAGGCTCGACTCTATAATAGGCAAAACCCAGCTCGAGCTCGAGAAATTAGAATACGAGCTCGGTTCGGCTTGACTTGAACTCGAGATCGCCGAATACAAGCCCAAGCTCGAGCAGCTCCATATACCTTGAGTTAGGTATTTGGAGTAGTATTTTGTAGAGAACAAAAACTTGATGTTTCATTTTCCCACCAATGTAGGACTTCATCCTGCGATCGATAGTCAGGCTGAAAGGACCAATCAGACTATGGAAGTATGCTAAGAGCGTATGCAATTGACTTCCAAGGTAGTTGGGAAGATCAGTTAGACTTGATTGAGTTTTCATATATATGACAATAGTTACTATGCGAGTATTAAGATGACTCCTTTTGATGCGTTGTATATGAAAGAGAATGAAGAAGTCCCATTTGCTGGAATGATTTTAGTGAGAATATAGTATGGACATTGAGGAAATTGTTAAGAATGTAAAGTTGATCCAGTCTAGAATTCAAGCTACAAAGGATAGGCACAAGAGTTATGCTAATTTGAAACGAAGAGAAGATGAATTCGCAGTTGGTGATAAAGTGTTTTTGAAAGTGTTACCGACTAAATTAAAGGAGTGATGTGATTTGGTAAGAAGGACAAATTAAGTGCTAAGTATGTTGGCCCATATGAGATTTTGCAAAGAATTGAAAAGGTAGCTTATAAGATGGCTTTGCCTATGAAATTTGAGAATATGCACGATGTGTTTCATCTTTCCCAACTGAAGAGATATACCCAGAATCATGTCTTGGAGCCCGAAAGAATTTAAATTGATAGTAGTTTCACATATGAGGAAAGACCTGTGAAAATCTTGGATAGAAAGGTGCATAATACACGCAATAAGGATGTGAATATCGTGAAAGTACTTTGGTCTAACCATGAGTCTGAAGAGGCAACGTGGGAAGTCGAAGATGAAATGAAGAAAAAATATCCTGAGTTATTTATTGAGGTGAATTACTAGGGTGTAACAACAAAAAAGGCCAAGGAGACCATCTATAGGACACATGTTAAGGTTACTAACACATTTCTGAAACATAGCAAACCATTGATTATCCAAACCTAGTCTCTTAACAATAACTATTTGACTTATTAAAAAAGTTGTTGCGGGATAGGAAAATACTTAGCTTCTAAGTAAAATCGATTTTCTTGAAATATTTTATTTTTTCAATTCAACTTCTTAACAAAACACTAAGGTACTATATCTATACCTATACGTGCTATTCTACTTTTTATTTTTAGGATTTTTCCTTTCTAAAGCAACAAATAAGGAGCAACCCTTTTAAAAAAAACATTAGCACGTAGCAGACTTCTGTACAACATGCTTTTAGAAGTTCAGAATTTTTTTTCTCAATCCCACCACTTGCTGTGAAACCACCATCACCAAAATCTCAAACTAGTAAACCACCACTCCCGATAATCCAAATTCTCCGAACTCCATTAATTGCTCCTTCTTTTACTTATTTGCTAAACGACGTCCTACAATTTCCTACTAATGCCCTAAATACAGTATTTTTATACTGTATTTATATACTTCCTTAAACCCTCCTCCAATTTCAAAAGTTCAATTCCCGCTACACCACCAGCACCACCAACACCACCGTACCCTGCCACACCACCATCACCACCACCACCACCACCACCATCTTCTTATCCACGGCACCACCACCACAACTTCTTCTACACGTCACTACCACCACCACACCTTCTTCTACACGGCACCACCACCACCACCACCTTCTTCTCCATGGCACCACCACCACCACCATCTTCTTCTCCATGGCACCACCACAACCACCGTACCCTGACACACCCCCCCTTGTTTTCTTCTTTGTTTTTTTCGTTTATAAAAATTTCAGAAAAAAGGGGGCACCCACCAAGGACGCCCCACCACCGGTAATGGCGTCCTTGGCAGGCGCTCCACCACATGGTGAGGCACCTACCAAGGACGCCTCCACCAGTGGTGGGGCGTCCTCGGTGGGCGCCCCCTTATTTTCTGAATTTTTTTTTAAAAAAGGAAGGCGTCCACCAAGGATCTTCAGAAAAAAAAGAGAAAAATTTTTGAAATTGGAGGGGTTAGGAAAGTGAGTTAAGGGAAAGAGAGAGAAAATAAATGCAAAATATACTGTATTTAGGGCGTTAATAGAAAATTCTAAGACGTCGTTTAGCAAAACCCTTCTTTTACGAAGTGAATTTTTGTTTTGCCGAATTATAAGGTTTTTCGGAGCTTCGAAAATTCTTGGGAAATTCTCACCGGTAACCCCCTTTTTTTTTCCTTTTTCTCAATGGTAACCCCCTTTATTTTTTTTATTGCCAATGGTAACCCCCAATTATAAGTAATTCTCAACCATGACCTTAATTAGTGTATTTTGGTATTAATTGACATTAAATTAGATAATTAGCACCCACACTTTGACACTCTCTCTCTCCTCACCCAACATACCCACCCCACCCACCTAGCCACCCCACCCACCTAGCCACCCCACCCTGACTTCCCCCACCCCCGATTTCCCCCACCCCAGAAAACCCCACCACTGAACCCAGCCACCTCGAAACCCCCCCACGACTCAGCCAACCACTGAACCCCTCCCCACGAAACCCACCACCACCGAACCCCCACCCTCGAAACCCCCCACCCTCGAAACCACCCCCCACCTCAGCCACCCCAACGAGCCTCCCCACCCCCACATCGGCCTCCCCCACCTCGATCCGACCACTCCTAGCAACCCCCACCCCTTTTCGACCCACCTCAACCACCCCCACCCCATCACCACCGCAACCGCCTAACCCTTCACCCCAAACCGCCCCAGCTGCCCGACCCCCTTTCCTTGATCAATTTCTGTTTTTTTTCTTCTTTTTTTTCCCGTTTTTCTTTTTTTTGGTTGTAGTTTTGGGATGGTAGCAGGGCTAAATTTCGAGGTGGTATAAGGCTGGAATTGTGGTCGTTGTGCAGTGCTGCAGGTGGCTGAGATGGCGGTTTCAGTGGTTAAAGAGGCTACAATTTATGGCTTGAAAGGTGCGTGAAGGGTCATTAAAGGTGGGGCGGTTGATTGGGCAGGTTGTGAGGTTGTGATTTGGTTGGGTTGTTGGGTGGGGGTGGTCGATTGGTTTGCTGGGGTCGTGGGTGGGGGGTTGTCCATGGTGGCTGGGGTCGTGGGTGGGGGGTTGTCCATGGTGGCTGGGGTTTTTTTCGGGAAAATAATTAATAAAAGGTTTTCTTTTGTAATTAATATTAAGAATATTGAAATTAATATTAAAAATATATGTTAATAAGTTATTAAAGGTGTTAATTAGTGATTTAAGGTCATGGTTGAGAATTACTCATAATTGGGGTTACCATTGACAATAAAAAATTAAAGGGGGTTACCATTGAGAAATTGGTAAAAAGAGGGGTTACCGATTAGAATTTCCCAAAATTCTTTCATTGTGCCAAAGCGTAAACTTAAGAAACTGAAGGATCTTCAGAAAGATCATCCGACTCCATGCTGTGCTGGTAATTTCTCTACTTCTCCTCCATTTTTCATCTTTCATTATCTTTAGAGTTTTTCGCTTTTATAGATTCTAACTCGAAATCGATGAAATTCGTTCCCAATTTGAGGGGAATCTAGTTAGAGTGAATCTTATTTCTGTTTGATTGTGTTATTCTTTTTGAAATTTCATCCCATTTAAACTCTATTTGCGCTGCATTGATTAGTGAAATTGATAACCTTTTCACAGTTTGTCGTATTTCTTATACGAATTTCGTTCGACATTTCACAGCGAATCTATATCAAAAGGAGCCCAACACCATTTGCTTCTTCTACCTCCTTTTATCTCTCTCTTGTAGATTTCGTTCAAAGTATCAGGTTAGCTGCTCATGCAACAATCCTTTTTTTTAGTTCATTTTGCCTGATTTTTTCTTCTTATTTTTGTTGGATTTGATGTTTGGACTGCGTGCCTTGATCTATATTGTGATTATTTTACAGATTGAGAGTGTTCTCCTTTTTTTTTTTTTATCATAGCATTTGCCATCTGGTGGGTTTTTCATCTTAGTTTTTATATGAAAGTTGTACAGAAAAAGGTTCCTTTGGCAATGCTCTGTGGCCTGTGCTAATGGATGAGAATGTTTTGTGTGCAATTTGCATAAGTTAATGGTCGTGCCGCATTTGAGCTTTAATATTTTGTTATAAGCTTGCTGTTTCTATCCCACCTTATCGTTTTGGAGCTTTCAAGTCTACTTATCTTAAACTATTTTCACTTCCATCGAGTATGCTGTCATTGTGAGTAAATTGATGAAGAAGTTTGTTACTTCCATCTTCCACAGTTAATGGGGCATACAAGCAGATAGCTTGATCCTCCTTCCTTAAGCATTTCGATTTCTTATATTGCATTATCTGCAACTAAGTGCTCAAATTATGCACAGACAAGAGCGACAATCTGGCAGCATTTTATACCAACAGACATACGATGTTTGAAGAGAGATATCAGTTTCTTGGCTCACAGAACAGATATATCCCCTTCTCGTAAAGGGTTGTTCAGCATTGGTCATACCAGCTGATACAGGGCCTGATATAAAGAGACCGATATGGCCAATGTAATTGATATTAAAATTATGATGTGTACTGTCAGTCACAATCTTTTAAGAGGCATAACAATATTCTTCCTCCTTATGGCATTGGATCATTGCTACAACCCACAATTTGATTTCCTACATCCTGTATGGCCAAGCTTAGGGAGGTTTACAAGGATGAAACACAAACAATGGAAATATCCGCTTAGATGGTTTCAGAAAGGCTGATGAAAAAGCCTAACTGTAGGAACTAGGAAGTATAAAGTATCTTCTAAGATACATAGTAATAAAAGTAATCTGGTGTTAGTACTTAACTACTCACCACCTCATGGGAGATTTAAGGGGGAAAAAGAAGGATTTTTGTAATCAGGTACCTTTTTAAATTCGCACTTTTTACATTGGTACCAATGTAAAAAGGTACCGATGTTATGGCTCCGTTTGGCAGGGTGTAAAACATTTTCTCGTAAAACCGTTTTTTTTCTGTTTTTAGTTTTACATTGTTTGGTTGACAAAAAAGTGTAAAACCATTTTCCCTTGAGGTAAAATTACTATCCAAATGATGGAAAACCATTTTCCTTTCAAAATGAAGGGAAAATTGTTTTCCTTATCTCTCTTGTACACTTTTCTCACTACTTCATTACTTTTCCTTTCATTTCATCATTTTCATTACATAAAAGCAAACAACGGAAAACTAATTTTGGAATTGTATTTTCCATCGTAAATTGTTTTCCAAACGGAGCCTATATGGCTAACATGTTTTGCATGTAGAACTATCGAATACAAAAATTATAATTTTTTTTTGGTTGCATTTTTTAAATTTTTGCTAAGTGGTTGAATGCGTGGGTGAATGCTTTTATTATCTATTATCATTATATTGCCGTGTTTTCTTGAAGAGAAAACATTTTGTTCTATGATTTTGTTGGTTCAGTAAAAAAATGTTTAGTTATCCATTGATATGAATGCAGGATGGAATTTAGCAATCTTCTTTTGTTGATTACATGTTACGATAGTATATTTTACACTTCCCAACTTAACAATATCAATTTTTTATTGGGCTGATCAACCAGTATGATTTATGAAAGGAATTTGTTTTGTTCCATTAAAGTTTAGCAAACTATAACTGCAATTCTGCATTTATAGTTGGTTGTTGTCTCTTATTGAGCTCTTGCTTTATTAATTGACAAACACTCTAACTATAATAATTTGAAAATATTTTGTAGGACTTTTCTGTTATTCACAAAAGATGATTGACGAGGTAAGAGATATGTGGGCAGCATATTTGGAAAACCAAACAAAGTGGATGGATATTGAAGACAACGACGGTCAAATTTGAATTGTACATATTATTTGATTTTTTTTAGAATTTTAGTTTTAGTAGGTAGCATTAGATTATAAAAACTTTATTTTTATGATATTATTGGAAGAAATTGATGCTTTAAGAGAAATTATTAAATGTAGCAAATATTTTTTTGACAAGATGAATAGATCAATCAAAGAAAACCTGTTTAATAATATTGTTGTAGTTATTTATATATTGTTTTATAGAAAAAAAGCATATCTACAAGGAGCTGTAAATACAAGAGCAGATACATTATGATTTATGTATACCGTATTCTATCCTAATTTCTTTTTGAAAAATGTAATAAGCCTAAGAAACTGGTTGTAGTCAATAATTGGTTTCAAAAGTTAAGGTAAGGAGACGGGTTTTAAATGTTAACTGGTCTCCTAACTTAAGATACTGATTTTAGCTGTCAACTGGTCTCACAAATAATATAAGAAACCAGTTATCATAGCCGGTCTCCTAATCTAGGACACCTGTGAGATAGACACCAGTTGTAGTACGGTTTCCTAGGCCGTTTTCAACTGATTTCCCAGTTTTTTTTTTTTTTTTTGTAATAGTGATTCAATGGTATTTTAATGCATTTTTATGCTTATTTTGGCGATTTGCACATGTTGGTGCAAAATAAAATCAAATCTCAACAATATACCCTACCCAGTAGGCTAGGAGTACCCTTCAAATACACACGCAAAGCGACATTTCATGAGGATTCTTTAATTCAGTCTATAAACGTACTCATGAAAACTCATGTTTGAAATCACTTTGTCCAAAATCATCAAATGGTAAGAGGACCATTTGCAGCAAGGATGCGACATGGTTTCACATGCTAAGTAGCATATTTGGATAAAACTATAAGACAATAGTATACACGAAGTAGAACACATGGTAACAGTAAGTGACTTAACATAGGAATAAAATTTCAACATAATTTTGATAAGCGTAAAGTAGCTTAAGTTTACTGGTTTTTCTGCTCATGCTAAGCTAGATTGTGCACACTTAACCAAATCTAAACAAAGTGGAACTGGAGTATTTTACAAAACAGTTACGACTTACCTCTTTTAAACAAAAACGGATGCTAGAGGGCAAGTAGTAGGGGTATCCCATAGGAACACAACTTTTTTCTATAAACAGTGCAAAAGGTTAGTGTTCCTATAAGAAGGCCACTTAACTTCAAAAGGGATTGAGTCGCATAGTGTGCATTAATAATTCCACTAGATTGCTTTGGGGATCTAGCTTAGGATCTTATTTCTTGCAAACGAAGTTGCTGGAACGATCTGCAAGAGGAAGTAGTTCGTGCTCAGCCCATGTGCAATTGGTTCAAAGTCGAAAGTTCCCCTGAAGTCGAAAGTTCCCTACAATAAGGGGAGTAATCTTGGTTAGATGTATTTGTAACTCGAACATGAACTGCAATAAGGGGAATGAATGTACTTTTACTTAGGGAATTTTGGTGGACTAACATAAATTGTTTTTTTTTTTTCTGCTGATTCTAATGGTGGTATGGTTGGAGGTAAAGTAAGGCAAAGATGCAAACGAATGGTGGCTTAAACCGATTTGTACATTTCGAAATATAGAACTTCACAATGTCTAGTTACTATACGAAAGTAGTTGGTTCTATGTGCTTTTCAAATGTTGGTTTAACCATAAACCATGGGTGAAGCTTAATGGTAGAATAAGTTTTTGAGACTTCATCGCCAATCTGGGCATGTATTGCTGCTGACATCTTAAACAAAGTTTCACATTCTTGCGTAAATGCTGTGAAGGCATCTCATCAATTTCATCGCAAGCATCAAACATGAAGGTAATCCTGGTTCACAAGGAGATGTTAAGTTTGAGAGGGACAATGTGAAATTAACAGTTGCTAGTAGGGGAGGTTTATTTCATTTACTTGGGAGTTGAAACACACTTTTCTTTGAGGAAAAATTTGCAATTATAGGAGGCACCACAGTCCAAGCCAGTACGTTTACCACAGTTGTTGCAGCCAACGTATGGAACAACTTTGGAGTGGTCAGGCTCAGGCATAATCACTTTGATCCAATGATTTTCTTCTTGGAGCGTATTTTCCACCTGCAATTTTTTTAAGGAAAAATGCATATAACTTGCTGATCTTTCAGTGTTAGGCTAAGAGGTTTGAACTACATTCACAACAAACTGATATAAAGTATGTAAAAGTTCTTAATGCGATCTGTGCAGTAGATTAAAGGGGTGTTGTTAAAACCTTTTTTTCTTGATCACTTCTATTGTGAGGATCTCTATTTGAGCAAATGAATTCCTAACTTCATTGATCCGTGCCATAGGATCAACTACACTCCCACGCTTTTCCGCAACACTGTTGCAGTGTAAAGAAGGACATTATTTAGTATTAAATGTTTGCTTGTAAGTAATGATTGGAAGGGTAAGGGTTAGGTTTGAACCATTTGCGAAGGACATCTTCCTTCTCTCCAGGTGGATTGCGATAAAAGACGGTTGCCATGCTTGTTGAAAGTGAAAATCTTGCAAGAAAGACGAATTTTTTCATGGGGAAAAAATTGGTATATCTACTGTAATCATACTAATTCAAGGGAAGTTGGAAAAGTGACATATAATTACACAAGCAGTCCATTTAATGTCTGTAACATTATTCTTTAATGATGATGTTGGATTGTATTTGAGCTATATTAGGTTGTATTTCTATTGTTAATATGCTTTGGGCCCTTGTAGTTACTTTGTATTGGCCCATGTGTTAGTGTACTTTCTAGGTTTGTATATGTTTATTGTAAGAGGCATTCTCAAGACACAAGAAACACGAAACCTTCAACCAATCTCGACCTGCTGTCGTGGCATGGTATCGGAGCCGGATAACTGATCCTGCTCGCCAGACCTGCTCGTCATCTTGTCGGAACCCTAGCCTCACCCGAGTGAATCGCGAGGGACCTAAACTCTGCCATGGGAGACGAGAAAAAGATTGTGAATGCCGAAAAAGGAGAGTGACATGTGATAACCACCTCTCAATACTACCTCGGCTCCGGTGACTAGCCGAGGAACCCGATCACCCACGTGGTCTTTACAGGGGAGAATTATGTGAGTTGGGCGAGGGCTATGAACCTCTCCCTTAAGGCACGACACAAGTTTGGGTTTGTCGATGGAGTGATCCAAAAACCCGAGGACCCTAATATGTTGCTTGATTGGGATACGCTCCATTCAATGATCATATCGTGGATGTTGCGAATCGTGAAACCGAAAATTGCAGCCACGATTCGTCGATTTCTTTGTACGATAATGCTAAGGAGTTGTGGGATTACCTTGAACGTAGATTTTGTGTGGCAAATGGGCCACATATTTAACAAATTAAGGCTTCTAAAATTGATTGCAAATAGGCAAAACCCATGAGCATTGATGAGTATTACACCAAACTCATGGTATGACGAGTTGGCACGCATAAAACCCTTGCCATCGTGCGAATGCAAGAAATGCAATTGTGGGATCGTTTTGAAATTGTCGAAGGACAGAGATGAAGAAATTTCAACCAATTCTTGATCGGCTTGGACACTGACACGTATGGTAGTGTGTGCACCAACTTGCTCTCTCAGAAGCCTTTGGGAGACTTGAACTGCGCTTATCAAGCGCTTGTTTAGGTGGAACAGTCGAAGTAGCATTCATGAGAGTGAGCAAGAAACAGGGAAAAAAGATATGACCGCGTTGATAAGAGCAAACTTTCATGCTCTCACCGCAAGCAACGGGGACACGAGGTAAGAACATGCTTTAAAATTCATGGGAACCTAGCATGGTATGAAGAACGTTTGTGTGCATGTCAATTCGGGCACACTGTAATATCCCAAATTTTTATACTTCTTCCGTTTCAAAATAGATGCTACATTGTTGACTTTTCCACTATTCATGAATGAGGTTTGACCATGCATTATTTACTATTAGGTAAAATCAAATATTATGTAATATGTTGTTGGATTTGTCTTAATGTATATTTTCAGAAAATCAAAATTTTATACTTTACTTTAATACATAATTAAAGATATTAGTAGTCAAAGTAGTGCCTCGACAAACGTTTTAGTCAACAATGTACCATCTATTTTGAAACGGAGGAAGTAACTATTTTATGAAATTTATTTTGTTATAATAAGATTTTATAAATATAACATTCTGAAAATAAAGTAAAATTATAATAAATCAGATTTTTTTTATGAAACTTGTTTTATTTATTAAATCAGATTTTATCTTTTAAGAAAAAAATAAAATTTTCCAAATCAGAATTTTTTTTGTAAATCAGATTTTTCGTTCAAAAAGAAAGATAGAGAGAAAAGAAAATTCTGAAATCGTAACTTGAGTTGGTTGTGGGAAAGGATTAGATTTTTGTAAATACTTATCTTTTGGTGAAAACCCTAAGATTTATACATATATATACCTCAAAAACCAAAAAAATTCTCACGTATTTTACTTTCTTCACCTGTTTGCTAAGTTCCAAATTTCAGATTTAAAATCCACCATTGTTATTTTCTAAGGTTTTAAACAGAAAAATAATGTAAATTTTTAAAACCCAATGTGACTCCGGCGACTTGACCAGAGTCCGGCGACTTGACCGGAGTCCGGCGCGGGTCTTTTTCTTCTTCTTCTTTCTTTTTCTTCGTCTTTCTCTTTCTTCTTTCCTCTCTTTCTTCTGGTTCTCGGTTGTGCAGGTTGCAAAAAGGAGCTTTGCTCCTTGACTTGGTACACTTTTTGATAATTTTTTTTTTTAAAAACAAAAAGGAAAAGTTGTACATACATGTGTAGCAAGTTCACGTGGGTTTGTGACTTGCTGTCACATGAAAATTTTTCACAAAATTTTCTTTCACAATGTGACCATGTCACGTTTTTTTTATTTCCAGTAAAAGTTTTTAATTTTTTTTTCTTTTCAACCTTGGTTATTTAGCTTTGTTAGTTACTACTAAATTTGTAACCTTGGTTAATTATTTTTCGGGATATTATATTAAGTGATTAACTTTAGGTAATATTATTTGTTGTAGATGAAAATTTTGTAGAAGACGACTTTTAGTTGATATTGCTATACTTGGGACGCGTTCGAGGTAATTCGCAATGTCCATCAACAACTAGAATCCCTTTAGAAATTGTATGTGCTATGTGTAATACATGTGGTTATGTGATTCTATGTTAATATTAAATGTATATTATGTGGCATAAATAGTAATAGTACTTGTTATGACTAACATTATTATTATTATATTTATAGTACATACTATCCCTGGGTATAATACATATGTATCTACTAGTATTTTGTTATTACCTTCGAATTTATAATGTACATATGTAACCATCATGCTAAAAATTATACTAATGTTGATAATGTAACTTAATGGGTAAAACTAGTGAGTTAATGATGTTACGAAGGATATTATAAGTTGATATCGTGACTCTATGAGGCTCTAATGATGGATGTATTGGTTACTATGAAGTATGGACGTTGATTAATATAATTCTATAAAGTGTTTAAGTTGTGAAAAATATTTATTGAACTGAAGATATTCCTGTTAATGTTAATGTGATGTTTGATGTGTCATAACTATTAAAATATATTAATCACGTAAAGTGGAAATATTATTGGGGAATTATCACTGTGGACTTGATCCTCCATAGGTGATGAACAGTACTTGATTTTATTCTGTTACAACTCTTTATTGTCTTCCTCCTAATACTATTGTGCGCATTGCGGATACCCATTAGATTAGTGAGGGGTATTGCACACTAGGGACGTTCTGCAAAACGATATTGGCCATTACTCTTAATTTATCTGGGTGACGACCCATGTTGAAGTAGGTGGTTACTGGGATTAGTTCCGGCCTACTCACGTTCAATTCCCTTCTAATAATTAAATTTGTTGTGGTATAACTCATATAAATTTGAAATAATTGAAATGGTTAATCATACGTTATACTTGTCTGTATTATGTTATACTTGTATGTACTACGTTATACTTGTCTGTATCAGGCTATAAAAATTATTTTCAAAATATAACTATTTTATTATTTTACGGGATGGAGTTGTAATTACTTAGCTTTCGCTAATTTTTGTGTTTTTGTTTTCTTTGCTCTTTTTCCTATTTATATTATGTAGGTTCGTGAAAGGGACTACGCTGCAGGAAAGAGTAAACCTATAGTTTTTAAGTTCACCTAGTTTAATAAACATTATAGTACTGTTATTTGAGATTGTTTAGTTTTGGTTTGGTTTAAATTAGACAACTTAGTTTGGTTTATTGTGATACTTTGGTTTGTAAGTTAACTTTTATTCTTAATAATTAGCCTTGCATTTATTTTTGACAATAGATGCGGCGATAACACCCTAAAGGTTTGGTAGATATTTTAATGAAAAGTGAATATTTTATAAAGTTTAAGAACCAAAGTTTTGGGGTGTTACACGCACGGACGGGGCTAGGCGTGCTCATGGTGGTAGGACAACCTCGGGACTTCGGGGGCTGTTGTTCCTACCTCGATTGCAACCACATCAGGAGCTGGTGGGAATGCTCGTGGTGAAGAGGGGCTCGTGCGTATGCTGTAAGTGATGGTGTGCTCAATATCGCTCCTGGTGAACATACTGCACCACTCTCTAATCTCACACCAGAGCAGATAGAGATACTTATGAACCTTATTAATAACAAACAATCCAATAGCGAACGTATGATAGGTGAAAATAATGCTTTTGAGTGGATTATCGACACTAGAGCCTCCCGTTATATAACTGAAGTTCTATATGCTTTGCATGATGTGCGTGATATTACAAGATGCCCTGTAGGCCTCCCTAATGGGCATTCATCCCTTGCTACTCAACAAGGCGATTTGTATCTCACTAACAACCTTGTATTGCGAGATGTGCTTTTTGTTCCTCAATTTTCTTGCAATTTGATTTATGTATCTCATTTGGTGTATGATAATGCATGTATTATTCAATTCACTACCTCTTTGTGTGCTATATAGGACCGACCTTCAGGGACTCTGAATGGAGTAGGTGAACGACGAGGAGGCCTCTACTTCTTCCGCAACGTAGCTGTTGTGCAAGCAATTGGTGTTGATGGTTTGAGTGAGTTTGATCTGTGGCATCAAAGGTTAGGTCACCCTTCGGAACGAGTTGTGAAGCTTCTATCTGCTATTCGTTCTAGTGTTCATAGGAAGAAATTGAATAAAATTTATGATGTCTGTCCTTTGGCTAAAGAAACACGTGATATCTTTCTTGTTAGTTCCAATAAAGCGAGTCAATTATTTGAGTTGATAGATTGTAATTTGTGGGGGCCCTATAGTACGCCTTCTTCTTGTGGAGCAGTTTATTTTTTAACAATTGTTGATGACTATTCCCGTGTTGTGTGGGTTTATCTCTTGAATAATAAAACTGAAGTTTACCACTACTTTACATCTTTCTTTGCCATGGTAACCTGCCAATTTGAAAACAATGTTAATACTGTTCGTAGTGATAATGGTACTGAGTTCAATTGTATGCTTGATTTCGTTCAACGTAGTGGTATTTTGTTTCAAACATCCTGTATAGGCACCCCACAACCAAATGGGAGAGTTGAGAGAAAGCACCAACATATCCAGAATGTGGGTAGAGCTTTGATGTTTCTAGCCAACATTATGTGCATTTTTGGGGAGAATGTGTGCTTACTGCTGTTAATTTAATTAATCGTACTCCTTCCGAGAGTCTTGGGGAACAAAACACCATATGAATTGATTTTTTGTCATTTTCTTGTATTTGATCTTTTACGGGTATTTGGTTGCTTGTGCTTTGCTCATAACCAAAAAGGAAAAAGGGATAAATTTGCTCCTAGGAGTCGCAAGTTTGTCTTTCTTGGTTATCCCACGGGGACGAAAGGGTCGAAATTGTATGATTTGGATAGGGAAAACATCTTTGAGTCTAGAGATGTTCAGTTTTTTAGCAATCTTTCCCTTACATTTCCTCTACTACTACTTTACCTCACCAACATGATATCCTCCCTTCTTCTCCTAATTCATTTCCCTTAGCTGAGGACCCTACATATTTTTCCAAGCCCATCCTCCTCTTTGCCATCCGACCCAAATCCCTCTGGCCACTCCTCCGCGCCTTCATCCCCCTTTGAGTCTGACCAGCTACCGTTCTTGCTCCTGGCCCAGTTTCCCTTCCCTTTGCTTCTAAACTCTTGCCTGGCCCAGCTACCTTACTTGATCCCTTGGCCCAGCCCACATCACCACCCCTCCCTCTTTTGCATCATTTGATTTCTTTCCTCGGCCCAAACCGAACCCCTACCTCTCCACCTTGGACCGCGAACATCGTACCAAACAGCCCAACAACCGTTTGTGTGATTATGTGGTTCATATGGTGACAAAGCACCCCCCTTCAGGTTCACTTCATATATCAAGTCCCTCGGGTACTACTCCTTATCGTATATCTCACTTTGTGAATTGTGATAATTTTTCTATGCGACACAATGCTTTTCTTGCAGTAGTTGATGAGGGCATTGAGCCTAAATCTTTTAAGGAGGCTAAGGAGTATTCTAGTTGGCAGTAGGCTATGAAAAAGAAATTAGTGCTCTTGAGGATAATAATACTTGGGTCATGAATTCTCTTCCTCTTAGGAAGAAAACTTTGGGTTGCAAATGGGTGTATAAGATCAAATATGATTTTGATGGCAGTGTTGAATGTCTCAAAGCCCGGAAATTCTTGGCAATCGATCATCAGGTGGAAGAGATTAATTATAATGAGACGTTAGCTCTTGTGGCTAAGATGGTCACTGTTCACACTTTTCTTGCTGTTGTTGCTACTCAAATTTGAAAGGTCCATTAGATGGACGTTCACAACGCCTTTCTCCATGGAGATCTTGACGAAGAAGTATATATGAAGCTTCTCCCTAGCTTCACCCTTGCTACTCCTGGTCAGGTTTGTAAGTTGCAGATATCTCTTTATGGTCTTCGTCAGACACCTCGTTGTTGGTTTGCTAAACTTGCAGCTTCTTTGCGCCAATATGGTTTCTCTCACTCTTACGTTGATTATTCACTCTTCACTTATTGTCGTGGAGCCATTTGTTTGAATCTTCTTGTGTATGTTGATGATATCATTATTTCTAGAAATGATTCTACTGTTCTCTCTGCTTTTAAAGCTTATCTTGGTGATTGTTTTCGAATAAAAAACATGGGTGCTCTAAAATATTTTCTTGGCATTGAAGTTGCGTGCAATTCTGATGGTTTCTTCTTGTCTCAAAGGAAGTATGCTCTTGATATTATCTCTGAAATAGATCTCTTGGGCGCCAAGCCTACTGACGCACCTTTAGAGTAGAATCATAATCTGGCTCGTGTCGATGACCCTTTGTATTCTAACACTTCTTAGCATAGGCGCCTTGTGGGGCGTCTCATCAACCTTAATTTCACTCGTCCTGATCTGACTTATGTTGTTCATGTCCTTTCTCAGTTTATGCATGAACCTCGCGTGGAGCATTAGGAGGCTGCTCTTCGTGTCGTTCGCATCTTAAAGGTTTCCTAGGGTAAGGCATTGTTCTCTCTTCTACTTGCGATCTTCATTTGACTGCTTGGTGTGACTCAGATTGGGCTAGCTGCCCTCTTATCGTCGTTCTATTACCAGTTGGATGGTGTTTCTTGGGTCTTCTCCAATTTCTTGGAAGACTAACAAGCAGCACACTATTTCTCGCTCCTCTGCCGAAGCAGAATATTACTCCATGGCCGATGTGACAGCCGAATTGAAGTGGCTTTGTTCTCTTCTTGGTAGCCTTGGTGTCTCTTATTAGGGCGCTTGTTCTCTTTTCGGTGATAGTAAATCTTCTCTTTATATTGCTCAAAATCCCATTTTTCACGAGCATACGAAGCATATAGAGGTCGATTGTCACTACATTCATGATGCCATCCAAGCCGGTCTTATGACTACCGCACATGTCACCACTGCGGAACAACTTGCAGATTGCTTTACTAAAGCCTTTGACACTCATCAATTTCAGTATTTACTTGGCAAGTTGGGCATTTATGACATGCTCCAACTTGAGGGGGGGGGGTTGGATTGTATATGAGCTATATTAGGTTGTATTTCTATTGTTAATATGTTTTGGGCCCTTGTAGTTACTTTGCCTTGGCCCATGTGTTAGCCTAACTTTTTCGGGTTGTATATGTTTACTACAAAATGAATTCTCAAGACACAAGAAACACAAAACCTTCAACTAATCTCGACCTACTGTTGTGGCAGATGATGATAGCAATGAGTATGGAAATGATAATCATAATGATTTTAAGTTCATTTCTTTTCAAAATGCAAATGATTTTGGATTTTATGTTTGGTTGTTTCGTGCATGCTGCTTGTGATAAAGAGGTAAGAAAGATGGAAGTCGGAGGAAGAGCTCAATTGTTTTTAAAACATAATAAGGGATGGTTGCTTGCGAAATGAGTTAGACTGTAAAGAACAGAAGTGGCAATGATTTGGGATGTAGTTTGGTTAAAAAAAGAACCAGGGAATAGACCTATAATTAGCAAAATAGTTGTAATTGTTAGGGGCTAATAATAATTAAGGGTGTAAACAATGAACATGTATGAGTGTTTGAGGTGCCTAGTTTTACATGGGGATAATTTGTAACTAATCTTTACCTTTGTGAGTAGATGGTTTCAACGCTGTGAATCCAACAATGAGGGAAATACCAAACCCATGATTTCACCAGATTGCTTTCTATTTCGATAAGATCATTCCATGCTAATATAGTCAATGGTTGTTTAGTGCTGGGAAAAATGATGAACTTCAGTGGCAAGTTCAACGGTTCAAGTTATTTAAGAGTTATGTAGTGAATATAAATCCGTCGCCAATGACAACAATCTCGTGGAGTTGATGCTCAATGCCACGTGCTGTTGTTATTGTTCATGTGTCTTTAACGAACAGGACAATGCCTAAGACATATTTTGTTCATGAGTCATTAGTACGTGGGATAGTTGCAATGGGGATTTAGTCAGGCTCTGATATTTTGTCTTCAGGATCTACAACTTGGATTGTGGTTTGGCCGCCGAGACTCATCTGATAGTCATCAAGCTTAGTAGCATAACGCCCTAACACTGGGTTGAGGGGGCCATTTGCAATCACATATTCATGGTTATGCTTAAACACTGCTTCAAGTTCTTCGATTTGATTCTCAAAGAGGGCTCTACACATTGTATTGCCCTGCTATTCATGTGACATGAATACGGTGACTATTAAAATGTTGTTAGAAGCATTTAGTGGTGGCCATAGGCTCATAGTTGTGTTAATAGAGAGCAACAGATGTTTTGAGAGTATCAAGGGCATTAGGCAAGATTAGTTGGATGCACACTTGTTAATAAGTAATTAGAATGTTGTATCGATGTTAGGGAAAAAGTAAGGGCTTTTAAATTCTAATAAGCACTCAAGAAACTGTAAATTAGATTTAGGGAGCTTAGAAGTCACAATCATAACACCTTATTAGCGAACGAAGCGATCAAATACATGTATAAGAGTACTATTATTTGTAATGCGCATTTGTAGTTGAAGTGTAAATGTAAGGTAACTAGTATTGTAATAAGAAATGTACGTTTTCATCTTCAAAGAGGAGTTGTTGGTATCGGTTTTTTTTTCGGGCAAAATCAAAGGTGTGCAATGGCACAACTAGCAACTTATTCAAGTGGATTCAAGTCAATCAATACTAACTCTTACATAAACATAGACAAAATCATTTAAACAAGTTTATAATACTTTTTTGGCCATTAAAACATTAAGTTTGAAGCATAACACTACAAATTCATTTCATAAGTTTATAAATTAGCAATTGAATATCTAAAACTTTAAATTTTGACACATATATTGTACATATATTGTACGTATATTGCACATATATTTTTTTGGCAAATGAAAAATTATATTACCAAAAGAATTGTGATTACAGAAGAACCCCACCATTGCACAACAAGATTAAATCAATCAACTTCATGGTGGAATGGTGGACATGTTGATCAGTTGGATGCACTAGCCAATTAAGGTTCTTATTTCCAACAAGATTACTTAGAGGGAGTTGGTGAAATAGAAGGGTGTTGGGCACTTCGCCAAAGAAATTATTAAACGAGACATTTAATAGGACAAGGCTTGCTAGACTTGTAAAGACATCCAACTTACCACTAAGTTGGTTATGAGAAAGATCTATTGCTGTTAGCTTTCCTAAGCCAGATAATTGAAATGGAACCTCACATGACAATAGGTTGAAGCTAAGGTTCAAAGAGATTTCCAAAGAAGAGAGTTGACCGAGTTCCTTTGGAATCTCCCCTGTGAAGCAATTGTTTCCCAAATCCAACAACAACATTTTATTACAATATTTTATTTCATGAGGAATTCCACCAGAAATTTTGTTGTTCCTCAGAATAAGTTTTGTCAGATTATTCAAAGAACAAATAAATGCTGGTAGCATACCTCTAACTTGATTGTTCGATATGTCTACAAATTGTAGACTCCTCGGTAAATCATTAGGCACAGAACCTGTGATTGCATTTTCATGGGCGTCGAAGTAATTCAAGCTTGAGCAACCAGATAACAAAGGCGAGATTCTACCTTTAAAGTGATCCTCACTCAAATCAAGGAAATATAAGTTCTTCAACTTCCCAAGTTCGCCTGGAATACGACCTCCCAACCTATTACTACCTACTGAAAACCAAGTCAGAGTTTCTAGGTTGCCCACTTCAGGATGCAAAATACCCGTTAAATTGTTTGACACTAAATCTAGCACGGTGAGATTATTTAATGCATATAACTTCCTAGGTATAGGACCAGAAAAGCTATTGAAAGAGAAATCTATGAATTGTAAAAACTCACACTCAGTAAGGCTTTCAGGTAAGAACCCAGATAGCTTGTTGTTCGTACAAAAGAGAAGCGTCAAACTCTTTAAGTTGCCAATGCTTTTTGGTACCTCGCCTGAGAGATGATTGCTGTCTATATGAATTGCAGTGAGAGCTGTACAATAAGTGAGCTCGTGAGGTATACATCCTGATAAATGATTTTCCTCTACTTGAAAGTCTTTCAAACTTGAGAGATTTCCCAAACTTTTAGGTATGCTTCCTGAGAGGAAATTTTCCGACAAGTCCCAAAATTCGAGGTTTGAGCAGCTTCCAGGTTCATGAGGAATAGTACCCACGAGATTATTATGCCACAAGACCAGATGTAGAAGATTTTTAAGCCAGATGCTAATCACACAAGCTAGCATAGCTACATAACACCCTAGACCAAGCAAAACTTACATAATCATACTATGTATAATAATATATTGCACATATATTATTATACATATATCATACATATATTGTAGTAGTATAAGTATGTGTATCTTAATTTAAAGTATCTATATCTTAAATTAGGTCAATAAACATCACTGCCATATATATATATATATATATATATATATATAGAAAGACAGAGAGAGAGAGAGGGGGGGGGGAAGAGGAGAGAGTTGAGACATATATTACATAAATTCATTTATCAAGTATATATATATATATATATATATATATAGACACGTATATTGTATATATATTATACGTATTTAAACGCTTTATCGATTCAAAGCCTGCTCTATATGTGCAACCTTATACAATTAATTTAGGACCTGCAAAAAATTTTCGACAGTAAAGAGACCTATATAATTAATCGTCAATCAATTGCCGATCCTATAGACTAATTAATCATGTCTACAATCATGCTCTTTAAATGTACAGCTCAACCAAGGAGGCTACGAGATTGTCTTTCATTACGAACAATTGCACTTGCAGAAGGTATAGAAAGATCTGGCGTAAGGCCCTCAGCTTCCGCACTAGTGTCATTAGCACGCCGAATGAGCATTAACTTAGCCACGACATCCTTCATGGTAGGACGGTCCTCAACTCGTATGAAAACACAACACAATGAGACATTTTAGGTTTTTTGCATCTCAAGAAGTATACGAGGATCATCAAACATTTCTATGAGCTTTTCGTCAAGAATGTGTGTAGGATGAACGTTTCTTCGTATCTGATCTTGTACCCATTGCACAAGGCTTGACCCCTCAGGAAAATTGTCTAATGGATGTTTTACCGTCAAACTCTCAATAGCAAGCACACCAAAACTATACACGTCTCTTTTCTCCGTAATTTTTGGCGTTAAAGCAAGTTCTGCACCACCAAAAAATGCACAATTAACAATCGCATAAAACTTTATTATATCTAAGCATACAAAAATTGTTGTGAATAAACTAATAAAGATTGCGTACCAGGTGACATGTATCCATAAGAGCCACGCAAGTTGGGTCTTTGATCCATCTCCAAATCAGAAGTAGCAACAGCCAGTCCAAAATCAGTCAGATAAGGCTCATAATCAGGTCCCAATAATACATTCAAGCTTTTGACATCCCTATGTATTATTGGAGGCTCGCAGGCATGGTACAAATAAGCAAATGCATGAGCCACCCCAACAAGAATGTTATATCGGATTTCCCATTTTTCCCCTACATTTGTCGTCTCAGCACCATGAAGGAGCGAGCTTAAGCTTCCATTTGATATATAATTAAAGAACAAGAGCTTGATTCTCCTATTACATGCCCACCCTAGAAGGGTAACTATATTCATATGGCGGATATAACTTTGAATTTGGATTTCTAAGCTAGACACCTCTCTTTCTTCTGTTTCTATCATTTTCTTTATAGCTATTGTCTCCCCGTTAGGCAAACGTACCCTATATACAACTCCAGATCTTCCAAAATCCAATCACATTTTCCGAGTTCAAGTTATTTCATATTCAATTGAGAGGTGAGTATTTTGGTAAAGCGTCAGATTCCAAGCATACTCCTCAGTCAAATGTCGATCAAACATTTTTCTTCTAGCATAAAACTTTTGTACATTATGACTGCCAATATTATTAGATATTATATATATTATATTATAGAGAGACACATATATTGTACATATATTGTACGTATATATTGTACATATATTGTACGTATATTGCAAATATAATTTTTTGGCAAATGAAGAATTATATTACCAAAAGAATGGTGATTACAGATGCTAATCACACAAGCTAGCATAGCTACATAACACCCTAGACCAGGCAAACTTACATAATCATACTATGTATAATAATATATTGCACATATATTATTATACATATATCATACATATATTGTAGTAGTATAAGTATGTGTATCTTAATTTAAAGTATCTATATCTTAAATTAGGTCAATAAACATCACTGATATATATATATATATATCGGAGAGAGGGGGGGGGGGGAGAGGAGAAAGTTGAGACATATATTACATAAACTGATTTATCAAGTATATATATATACATATATTGACACGTATATTGTATATATATTATACGTATTTAAACGCTTTATCGATTCAAAGCCTGCTTTATATGTGCAACCTTATAGAATTAATTTAGGACCTACAAAAAATTTTCGACAGTAAAGAGACCTATATAATTAATCGTCAATCAATTGCCGATCCTATAGACTAATTAATCTTGTCTACAATCATGCTCTTTAAATGTACAGCTCAACCAAGGAGGCCACGAAATGGTCTTTCATTACGATCAGTTGCACTTGCAGAAGGTATAGAAAGATCTGGCGTAAGGGCCTCAGCTTCCTCACTAGTGTCATTAGCACGCCGAATGAGCATTAACTTAGCCACGACATCCTTCATGGTAGGGTGGTCCTCAACTCGTATGGAAACACAACACAATGAGACATTTTAGGTTTCTTGCATCTCAAGAAGTATACGAGGATCATCAAACATTTCTATGAGCTTTTCGTCAAGAATGTGTGTAGGATGAACGTTTCTTCGTATCTGATCTTGTACCCATTGCACAAGGCTTGACCCCTCAGGAAAATTGTCTAATGGATGTTTTACCGTAAAACTCTCAATAGCAAGCACACCAAAACTATACACGTCTCTTTTCTCCGTAATTCTTGGCGTTAATGCAAGTTCTGCACCACCACAAAATGCATAATTAACAATCGCATAAAACTTTATTATATCTAAGCACACAAAAATGGTTGTGAATAAACTAATAAAGATTGCGTACCAGGTGACATGTATCCATAAGAGCCACGCAAGTTGGGTCTTTGATCCATCTCCAAATCAGAAGTAGCAACAGCCAGTCCAAAATCAGTCAGATAAGGCTCATAATCAGGTCCCAATAATACATTCAAGCTTTTGACATCCCTATGTATTATTGGAGGCTTGCAGTCATGGTGCAAATAAGCAATTGCATGAGCCACCCCAACAAGAATGTTATATCGGATTTCCCATTTTTCCCCTACATTTGTCGTCTCAGCACCATGAAGGAGCGAGCTTAAGCTTCCATTTGATATATAATTAAAGAACAAGAGCTTGATTCTCCTATTACATGCCCACCTTAGAAGGGTAACTATATTCCTACGGCGGATATAAGTTTGAATTTGTATTTCTAAGCTAGACACCTCTCTTTCTTTTGTTTCTATCATTCTCTTTACAACTACTGTCTCCCCGTTAGGCAAACGTACCCTATATACAACTTCAGAGCTTCCAAATCCAATCACATTTTCTGACTTCAAGTTATTTCATATTCAATTGAGAGTTGAGTATTTTGGTAAAGCGTCAGATTCCAAGCATACTCCTCAGTCAAATGTCGATCAAACATTTTTATTCTAGCATAAAACTTTTTGTACGTTATGACTGTCAATAGTATTAGATATTATATATATTATATTATAGAGAGACAAATATATTGTACATATATTGTACGTATATATTGTACATATATTGTACGTATATTGCAAATATATTTTTTTGGCAAATGAAGAATTATATTACCAAAAGAATGGTGATTACAGATGCTAATCACACAAGCTCGCATAGCTACATAACTCCCTAGACCAGGCAAACTTAAATAATCATACTATGTATAATAATATATTGCACATATATTATTATACATATATCATACATATATTGTAGTAGTATAAGTATGTGTATCTTAATTTAATGAATCTATATCTTAAATTAGGTCAATAAACATCACAGCTATATTATATATATATATATATATATATATATATATATATATATATATATATATATATATATATATATATATATATATATATAGAAAGAGAGAAGGGGGAAGGCTTAACTATCAAATGCACGCTATCCATCCTTGCAAACGTTTGACAAGTATGTTTACTTCAGATTACAAATTAAGACAATATTGTATTAATGAATAAAATTAAAATTAAGGCCACAATCAAGTGGGTTCAATTGTATCCATTAGTATGATAGTAGTTCCGCTCCTGAGTAGGGATAAAGTTTTTTTCCCCCGCAAAATATAATGTAAGTATCACTAGATACTTTGTTTATTAGCCATCAGAACTTAAGAGTATCGTTATTCAAAAAAGTTCAAGGTTTACTTGTAGAGAATGTACAATGGTACATGACTCTCCAACTAGTTATATATTCTCTCTCTTCAAGCTACTCTCAAGAACTATATCTAAAAACATCTAACAACAATAAAACTCTTTAAAGGGTTCTCTATTCAACTTTTCATTATTTTGTGATCCACGTTTCAATAAATGAACCTCATTTCATATTATGATAAAAGTTATATAAATAATGTTTTTCACGTAAATTAAATATAAGGACAAAAAAAATTATCTATTTCATAATTTATGTATTGTGGATTTTTTTCAAAAAAAAGATTAATTTGTAGTGCTAATATTTAATTTCATAAATTTAAAAAATATAGTAGATTTTGTGTATGAAATATATTCAATATTAGGCTGATTCTATAGATAGAGAAAAATTTTAGTTTTTGGAATAGTAATTCTTACTATTTTTTTTTATTATATAAAAGATCAATAAATGGTTGCAAGAAGAAAAGAAAATTTAAGTAATTGTAATAGTATGTGGACTCCACACATTAAGTAGTCATCTCTCTTTAAACCCAAATTGGTTTTTAGGCTCGGACTATGTAACGGGCACTTATATTTTTCATCTATTAATAATTCAATTCTAAAATGATTACCACATATATCCCTAGTGTAGTGGTAGATATATCTTAATTTTTTTAATAGTCATTTGGTCCTTTGAACTTCACCTCATAATTCGTATTCTCGAATAACAACAATAAGATTTGATTAGCATCAAGAATGATTTGTAACGCTACCGCATTAGTTATTAAGTAGGGGACTACAACGATCATGGTGAATTTCGAAATGAGAGATGCATCAAGAGGATGACTGCAAAAAAAAAAAAAATCAAGGAAGAAAAATAAACTTTATGGCCTGTCACATTACTAATTCAACACATATCTATAATTTTGTGGAAACATGAAAATATATTAGAATAGATGGTAAATCTTTGAAAATCCTTACTTGAGGTCAAGGGTTCGAGTCCAGATTTCAGCATATATTTTTTAAAATAATGATCACCTGACTTATTGTTGGTTAAGACACATGGCAAAATTCTAGCGGCAGATTGAGGTTCCACGTAGCGCATAGACGTTGTCAAGCACGCCTTTTAATATATTTACTAGTATTGATGAAGAGACACCCAAGACACACCTAAGTGCCCCATTATTAGATAAGAGGTGGCTCTCCATTTTCTCTCTCCTTGAAAAACTAGTTAGATAACTAATTAAAAAGCCCCATTATATATGCTCTTATCTAATCTCTAGATTCTCCACAACTCAATGTCTCTTCTGTGCCGAAATAGGGTCTTTTAAAATTATCATATATTGTAGTAGTATAAGTATGGGTATCTTAATTTAAAGTATCTATATCTTAAATTACGTCAACAAACATCACTGATATATATATATATATATATATATATATATATATAATTATTAATTATATATATATATATATATATTGACACGTATATTGTATATATATTATACATATATGTCACTTATATTAATGTACATATATCATACATATATTACAGTAGTATAAGTACGCGTATCTTAATTTAAAGTATTTGTATCCTAAGTTAGGTCAATAAACCATATATATATATATAGAGAGAGAGAGAGAAAGAGAGAGAGAGAGAGAGAGAGAGAAAGGAGAGAGAGAGAGAGAGAGAGAGAGAGAGAGAGAGAGAGTTGAGACTTCGATTAGATAAATGCATGTATCAAGTATACTTTTTATCTAACATTGTATTGGAGGCTTGACTATCAAATGCACGTTGTCCACCCTTGCAAACGTTTGACAAGTATGTTAACTTCAGATTACAAATTAAGACAGTATTGTATTAATGAATAAAATTAAAATTAAGGCCACAATCAAGTGGGTTCAATTGTATCCATTAGTATGATAGTAGTTCCGTTCCTAAGTAGGGCTAAAGTTTTTTCCCCCGCAAAATAATAATGTAAGTATCACTAGATAATTTGTTTATTAGCCATAAGAACTTAAGAGTATCGTTATTCAACAAAGTTCAAGGTTTACTTATAGAGAACGTACAATGGTACATGATTCTCCAACTAGTTCTCTATTCTCTCTTTTCAAGCTACTCTCAAGAACTATATCTAAAAACACCGAGCAACAATAAAACTCTTTTAAGGGTTCTCTATTCAACTTTTCATTATTTTGTGGTCCACATATCAATAAATGAACCTCATTTCATATTATGATCAAAGTTATATAAATAATGTTATTCAC